>NC_056736.1:329874703-330052203 GCF_019279795.1 Protopterus annectens
TTAATAATTGAGAGAATCCACAGAGATTTAAGTGGTTAGTAGGGTTCTGGGAACTGCAGGTGAACCAGTCTATGTTGAAGTCACCCAGTACAATGGTCTCCTGAGGTAGTTGGGTAGAGAGGTAATTAAGTAAGTTTTCAAGAGTATTAGTATTGTTACTAGGGGAAGATACATACAAATTAGGTAGATAGATTTGGAGTTGTTGATCTGGAGTTTAGTAGACAGCATTTCAGATTTGGTGTCTAATGATGGAAGCTCATTAAAGAGGGAAACTCGGAGATTAGATTTATAGATAATGGCTATACCTCCACCTTTTTTGGTTTTGTGGTCACATCTAAGGATATTATAGCCTGGAGAGGTAATTTCCTCGTCTAGAGTAGAAGGTTTTAGCCAGATTTCTGTAAGACATAGAATATCAAATGAGTGCAAATCCAGGAGTGCATGCAGGTGGGAAATTTTATTGTTAATACTTCTAATATTAAGGTGAGCTATAAGGAGGGAGTTAGGTGCTTTATCTAATGTAGAAAGCTTAGTTAAAGTTACATTATCAGGGTTATTCCTATTTTCATTGTTGGGGCCAGGGTTTGGATGAATATCCCCGTCTAGGAGGAGGTGACGCTGGGGATAGTGTAGGAATTTAAAGATTCTGTGGGAATTATTAAAATTCTTTTTGATAGTGAAGTAAGTCACATGGGTTGCTCTGTGATATTTTGGTAGTATATAGTTAGAGGTACAGGTTATGTTACTGTGGTTAAGGGTGTAGATGAAAGAAGATGGTAAAGTTTGTTGGAAATGATGATTTTGTTCAAGTAGAGTAAGATTTTCAAAGAAGGTGAGAGAATAAGGTATGGTCAGATAGGCTATTGTGGTAGTTAAGAGTAACATGTATGTGAAAATAGTTTTGTGTGTTGGGGCCCTGGTAGTGAGTAGATATCAGATGAGAGTAGCTTGTGTGAGTAGGTGAGGTAGAACAATAGATGTGGATGTTTCAAGAGATTGAGCAGGGTTTGAAATATACAAAAAAGAAATTATTGGAGGCTGAATAGGAGGTAGATATGGGAGGTAGTTAGTGCAGAGGATGGTTAGGATAGGTAAGGGAGTAGTTCAAACGAGAGGTAATTAGAACTAATTAGAAAAGTAAGAGATAGGGGAGTGACCTAGTGATGAGGAGGTTTGTGATAGGTTGAGAAAAATAAGGGGAGTGTTTAGTGAAGTATAGGTCTAGGACCACTGGGGGTGGGTGGGAATTGGGGGTAGGGTAGGGGAGCGGAGTGAGCTCACAGGGCGAATGGAGCAGGGCAGACCCAAGTAAGGTGAAAGCAGTGAGAAAAAAACAATCAGTAAGGTGGAAGGTAAGAACAGGCGACAGTAATTAAAAAGGCAGAAGTTGTGAGTCTGAGGAAGGGGGAAATAAAAGAGAGGGGAAACCTGGGAGAGTAAGGGTTAACCTAGGAGTAGTGGAGGTGGAGAGGAGGGCTAGGTAAAGGATTTATAAGGACTATGGAAGGAGATAGGTAAAAGGTTTAAAAGGACTATGGAAGAAGATAATAAAGGAGAAGAGTGCAACAAACATGAAAGGTTTAAAGTATATATATATATATATATATATATATATATATATATATATATATATATATATACATGTGTGTATGTGTATATATATATATATATATATATATATATATATATATATATATATATACATGTGTGTATGTGTGTGTGTGTGTGTGTGTGTCAATATATATATATATATATATATATATATATATATATTTATATATATAAAACATATGCCCATAACATGTAGTGGAGTCATACCTCAGCACCAATAGTCACAACCTCTTAGTGCAAGGGGATGTCATGTAAGTATTGCAGGTATAAATGCAGAATGTTGCTCCAGTAACAGGGGTTGTGTTAACAGAAATGTTGAGTGGGAAGTCACTACTGATACTGACATGTATGCCATCAGTTACTGACAGACATCATAAGATCATCATAGTGAAGTACCACACAAATCACATTAATGATCCCCTGAAATACAGCAGAGATATGACCAATAAATGTGGATAGTCTGACACAATCTGGTCAGTCCAGAGGTATACACAGGACTCCTTAATGCAAGACATGTGGACCAAGCCTGACAAAGTCGATGTTTACAGCCATGAAAATGGGGATATCACAAAATTACTGGAATAGATATGCTCACAAAGTTGATGCATTCAAACACCCCTGTCTGTCCTAACACATATTAACCAGAGGAGCAGAGGTCCCAAGACCACATACTTCCCACTAGTTAGTGACATACATCTTTACAGCATAAAACTGCTTTGTCAGAAATACACAATAGTTATGGTGGCCAGGCAACAGTACATCTGACAAGTATCTGGACATAACATCACACTAGGTAAATACAATGAGCTGCTAGGCATGTCACAAAGCACTGTACAAACTACAGGCAGACTGCCACTACACTGACCCAAGTTTCCTATGGGGGAATGCACATGTACTTTCAAATATAGCAGGCACTACAGGCATGTAACAGCATGGAGTAACAGATACCAGTGTGAAAGTGCATACCTACAACCAGTCTGAACACAGTCACAGTCACATTATGGTAAGCCTAATTAATATTACAGTATATGTACTGTATGAATAAAACCATCCTCATACAGACCACTCACACACTAACCCTACATATACTGGGCTAATACACAGTGTAGTCTGATGCCTGACTGTGGTATGGGACATGTGTCAGTCTGGCCTACAAACATGTATGCTGATAGGGTACCATAAACTGGAGCAGCATGCAACATCAGATAGAACAGGACCAAGAACGATGGCATCTACCGCAGTCTGTACACTGACCAAGTAACATATTCGCAATACACACTCTGTCAACCGTCACCATAAGTAAAAAGACCTCACTACTGTACAACTACAACAGAATGTCCAGGTTTTGTCCTCAAATATAAGGCCTACTATACATAACATGTCTAGCAGTCTGATATCTCACTGGCTTGTTATCAGGTATGATGTCAGTAAATAATGATGTACTGTAAATATGCACCTCTTACTGCATGACATATGGACAAAGGGTGACAGACTTGAGGGATGGAGGCACAAACACAGGGCCAATATTGGCATATTGCTGTGATAAACTGAGAAATTTCCTGGTGTAACAGGGTTTGTTGTGACATATCTCTTCTGAGGGATATGAAGTCAGTAACTCACATGGATGTCACCATGAACTGACTGCAATCATCAGAGTATGCTACTGCATTTCTAAACATAGGAAATGTGTGTGTGTGTGTGTGTGTGTGTATATATATCTATATATATATATATATATATATATATATATATATATATATATATGTATAAAACATATGCCCATAACATGTACTGGAGTCATACCTCAGCACCAATAGTCACAACCTCTTAGTGCAAGGGGATGTCATGTAAGTATTGCAAGTATAAATGTAGAATGTTGCTGCAGTAACAGGGGTTGTGTTAACAGACATGTTGTGTGGGAAGTCACTTCTGATACTGACATGTATGCCGTCAGTTACTCACAGACATCATAAGATCATCATAGTGAAGTACCACACAAATCACATTAATGATCCTGTGGAATACAGCAGAGATATGACCAATAAACGTGGACAGTCTGACATAATCTGGTCAGTCCAGAGGTATACACAGAACTCCTTAGTGCAAGACGTGCAGACCAAGCCTGACAAAGTGGATGTTTACAGCCATGTAAATGGGGATATCACAAAATTACTGGAATAGATAAGCTCACACAGTTGATGCATTCACACACCCCTGTCTGTCCTAACACATATTAACCAGAGGAGCAGAGGTCACAAGCCCACATACTTCCCACTAGTTAGTTACATACATCTTTACAGCATAAAACTGCTTTGTCAGAAATACACAACAGTTATGGTGGCCAGGCAACAGTACATCTGACAAGTATCTGGACATAACATCACACTAGGTAAATACAATGAGCTGCTAGGCATGTCACAAAGCACTGTACAAACTACAGCAGACTGCCACTACACTGACCCAAGTTCCCTATGGGGGAATGCACATGTACTTTCAAATATAACAGGCACTACAGGCATGTAACAGTATGGAGTAACAGACACCAGTGTGAAAGTGCATACCCACAACCAATCTGAATACAGTCATAGTCACATTATGGTAAGCCTAATTAATATTACAGTGTATATACTGTATGAATAAAACCATCCTCATATAGACCACTCACACACTAACCCTACATATACTTGGCCAATACACAGTGTAGTCTGATGCCTGACTGTGATATGAGACGTGTCAGTCTGACCCTACAAACATGTATGCTGATAGGGTACCATAAACTGGAGCACATGCAACATCAGATAGAACAGGACCAAGAACAATGACATCTACCACATCTACCACATCTACACTGGCCAAGTAACATATTCACAATACACACTCTGTCAACCGTCACCATAAGTACACAGACCTCACTACTGTATAACTACAACAGAATGTCCAGGTTTTGTCCTCAAATATAAGGCCTACTATACATAACATGTCTAGCAGTCTGATATCTCACTGGCTTGTTATCATGTATGATGCCAGTAAATAATGATGTACTGTAGATATGCACCTCTTACTGCATGACATCTGGACAAAGGGTGACAGACTTGGGGGACGGAGGCACAAACACAGGGCCAATATTGGCATATTGCTGTGATAAACTGAGAAATTTCTTGGTGTAACAGGGTTTGTTGTGACATATCTCTTCTGAGGGATATGAAGTCAGTAACTCACATGGATATCACCATGTACTGACTGCAATCATCAGAGTATGCTACTGCATTTCTAAAGATATGAAATGTGTGAGTAGCACAACACATGTAAGACTCCAAACTCAGGCCAGTCTGCAGATAGCCCTACAGGTGAGAGTTTCCTCAACCTCATAACACTGTCATGCCAGACTTTAAATCATGTAGAACAGCCATATCCACACAAACCCTGTTAAACCAACATTACTTCAAATGTAGAACAGCAATACATACATTCTGTCTCCATGTCTGGAACATTCCCCTCCTGTCCGTTGGCCTTACTCCTTGGTGTATGTTGTAAGAGGTATTTCCAACTACCCTTTGTGATGCTGTTTGTCAAACACCCACATGAAGTCCTGCTCACAGTGAAGGAAAAGGGCCAACTCCCACAAGAAGTGCTTAGTTATAGGAGTGTTTCCATGCAATTGGCTATAGGACTAATACCACAGCTGTTCCACATGCAATTAGCAAGTGGGGACTGCAATTTGTGCAAGGGCCATCAGCTGATCATGAGCGGTACTGACAGTACTCACGCTGCTGCCTATGCAAAACAGATGTACTTTTCCACATCCACCAGACAGGGATAGGGAGAGAGAGAGAATGAGAGAGAGAGAGATAGAGAGAGAGAGAGAGAGACAAAGTAAGAAAGGAAGGGAGTAAGAGAGTAAGAACCAAGCGTGTTTGTGTATGATCCGTGGGTGGAGAGTTGTATCTGGGTATTATAACAGTTACCTATATTGTTTACTAATCCATACTGTCACATAGTAATTGCACATGGCTGTACACATTTATGGCTGAGGATTGTCTACAACCTCTACAGTGTTTGAAAACTGTTGGCTTTGTAATGTGGACAATGGTACATATAGGTCCTCAATATAATGATGTAGCAAAACCCACACTACAACACCCACAGAGGATACTGATGACACACACACTTACCAGTACTGAGTTTCAAACACCTACCTGACTATGTATTGCTATTACAATGCTACCCAGTTATTACACATGCCACAGAGTTTGTATGTTGTCCAAAGGTATCTTTGAAGGTGAGTGACATCAGCAACAGTGCTAAAGGAGGAATAATGGAAGTGTAGTACAGGTGAATGTCCACAAAAGCAGGAAGACATGCACCCACTCTCTCAGGGAAACACAAACATTATCACAGTTGGCGGGATCAGGATTAGAACTCCTACCTAGCTACATTACAGTATTACGCAGTTATCACAAGCCCCACTGAGCTTATATTGCTGATACATGGCCAAAGGGTTATTTCAAGGTGAATGACATAAGCAGGCGTGCTAAAGTAGGGCAAAGGGAGGTGTGATTGTAAATGGCTTCAAAATCATTAATCTACACATACATATACTGAGATGCATAGGTTCATTGCTTCAAAGGTGTGTAATAGGTGAATGGGTCTGAAGGCTGTACAGTGTTAGGCAAAGGGAATACCTTGGCATCAGGCCACATGACAATGGTCTCCAGTGTGGCTCAGGGGTGTAGTCCCTGGAGTGGTCCCCACAGGTGGGTATTGTATTCACTATCCACTCATCTGGGTTACTATTGTGGGTGGACAGTGATGTGCACTGCTTCCCATGTATGTGCTCTATATTCCATAGCATGGACAGTGTCTGGTTGTTCACATGTCCCACACGCATGTTCTGTGATGTGTGAAAGTGTACTTGAGGTCTCTGGGGCATGTTGTGTGGACAGATTGTTATCTTCTGATGTAGCATTCCTGGCCTCATTTGGTGAGACCTGGCTACAGAACTGAGGTCGTGCTTGCACCTACATTGACAGCATGATACAGGTATTCAGTGGAGTTAGTGGCATTTGTCCATACAGGACATGTGTATAAGGCATGGTATTCCCTTTGTGGGTTACATTTGCAGACTCTACAGTTGTTGCAGGCGTCCAGTGGGGAACATAGCAAAAGGACCACTATAAGCATTTATTTGCCTACTGTAGGGATGGAACAGGGTGCCATGTCCTTTTACTTGCTGGATAACACACACTCAGGAGATGTAACACATCACAGTACTTTCTGATGTCAGTGGCACTGTTGTGATCAAAAGGCATGTAGTCCACTGCAATCACACTATGGTTACTATCTGTGAGGCAATATGCAAGGAACTACCAATATAGTGGTTGTTGCCTAGCCAAGTGCGTTTGTGTATGAGACATGGGTGGAGAGTGATGTTCTTCGTGTTTCACTGTTGTAGTCATTACATTTGGGTTATCTGCTTGCAGTAGCCCTCAGTCAGCCTGATTAACAAAGTCTTGGGTCCTGCGTCAGTTGCTGTTGCTTCTTCCATGACGTCAGGTCATTAGGGAGATAAAACATGCAGCCGACGCCATTACATCTGTCTTTCTTGTCGTGTGGTGCCCGAAGCAGAAGCATTGCACAAGTGCCGGTCAGCCGACTCCTGAAATTTTCATTTTCGAGTTTCAGAACTGAAGTATTCAATTAAAGCTAAGTACCCCATTGAGGAAACTTTTTCTTGCTCCTTACCGATGTCAGTAAAAGTTAATAATTGCATTACTTATGGAAAGCAAATACCTCATAACGATTTTCATTTGTACTATATTCCTTGCCTAGGCCCTGACCATGACATACCTTGCTGTCAGTTTTGTGCTTTATTTAATCAGTGCACTATCCATCGTCGGTATATTTTTGCCTCTAAATATTTCGGTTCTTGGTTTAATTATCCAAAAATGTCAGTTAGCCATCCGACTACCGTGATTTTGAAAAAACGCTAAGATAAAGACAGAGACAGGCCGCCGAGGTCCAAAACTGCCAAAGACGCTTCTCATGAACCAGTCACTAGTTCGCTGGTATTCAGTGAGGCACTTTCGCAGCCCCTGATACCCGCTACTTCTGACTCGCAGGACTCTACTGAGACCCATTCGGATTCCGGTATACCGTGAGATGCTTCAACTATGAAACCTGCGGATGTCTCTACCTTGGATGGGTCTGAAGCCGCTGTGCAGGCACCGGCTTCTAAGGGTGTATTCAGGCCTACAGACTTGCATATTAAACCGACACCTCCTTCTTCATTTAGACCTAAATCTTGAAACATGCCTAAAAAATGAGGCCCAGGCCGCATACTCAGGCCTTTATGCTTAAAAAACAAATGATAAGAATGGCTGAAGATCTTATTACTCTAATCAGGGGAAGCAAACCTCCACCTTCTAAGAGACCTAGGACTGAAGTTGTTTATAAATGTTTTGACCAGGATTCTGATTTTTCTGATTCTTCTGATGATCTGGATCTGGATTTGCCCGTATCTACTTATGAGGATTCTGATGTAGAGGACTCTATTCCCTCTGCTTCCACTCCAGAGGATTTTTCTTTTGGTGAAACCTTACATACTCTAAGGGAGCATTTCCACTGGGAAAGTCAGGATTTTTCTGATTCAAAAAAGAGGCTTAGGGATTTCCTACTCCTGCCTCAGCATAGGCCTCCTGTACTAGACATTGTTGATGATGCTTTTTCAGAATCTAGTTTGGCCCTTGATTCTTTGCCTCCTGCTCCCAGAAAATCTAACAGATATTAGAGGGTTCCTGATTCACACAAGTTCCTTTTTAAAAATCCTATTGCGGATCCAGAGACTGTTTCACAGGGACTAAGGTACTGCTAAAAATCTTACTCCTTCTGATAGAGACTCCAGGGTGCTGGATAGATGGGGTAAGAAGGTCTACACTTCTGCAACCTTGTCCATTAGGGCTTTAAACTGCCAGTTTCATATGGTAAAGTATCAGCAACATGTTATTGGATTGCTTAAACAGAAAATGATGTTGATTCCTGACTGTGCAGAAAATAAAGAATTACAGGATTTAATGCATTCTGCTGAACAGGTTGGAAAACATACTTTGCAATGTGGATTTGATTTATTAGAGGCCTCTTGCAGGGCTGCTGTTACTGGGTCTGTACTTAGAAGGCATGCTTGGCTTAAGGAGCAATCTTTGCCTGATCATGTTAAAACTAAATTGTTGGATGACCCCTTAAATCAGGACCGCCTGTTTGGCAACAAGGCGGAGGAAGTTCTTAAAAAGATGGAAGATAAAGCTAAATATATGCAAAGTGTTAAAGATTTCTTACAAGTTCAGCCTGCTAGATTTAGTAGGCACTGGCCCTCTAAGAATTGGTCCTTTCCACCCCCTTCCAGGTCTTCTCAAACCAAACTCAGACACAGCAGAAACCCCAGGTTTCAGTCCCAGGGACACACAAGACTAAGCAGTGGGGAGTTTCCGCACCCAAATCAGGGAGTAGTAAGACTCCCCCCTATGGAAAACTGTCTCAATGACTTGCTTTTAAAACTTCCAAGCACTTCCCAACTGAATGCTCCTTTAGGCTGAAAGATTAGTCTGCACACCAAAAACTGGGAACATATTACCCAGGACAAATGGATTTTAAATATAGTGTCCCAAGGATACAAATTTCACTTCCACACCTTACCAACACCAAGCAGGTGGCCAGACCTACCCCCAAATCAGTGGGCAGAGGCCCAAAATCAAGTACTCGCTGTCTTAAGCATGGGGGCTATTCACTTGGTACCAGAAGAGGAAAAGGGACAAGGTTTCTATTTGAGACTTTTTCTGGTACCCAGAAAAGGCAATACATGGTGTCCTATCCTGGACCTTTCTACTCTAAATACCTTTCTGGTAATTCCAAAATTCAAGATGCTGACTCTTCACCAGCTGCTTCCCATGACAGGCAAAGATGCATGGTTGGCAACACTAGACTTAAAAGAAGCATACCTGCACATCCCTATCAGGGGGTCTTGCAGAAGATACCTATGCTTCAAAGCAGGCTACATGCACTATCAGTTCTCTGCACTGCCCTTTGGCTTATCTACTGTGCCCAGGGTATTCACAAAGTGCCTAGCTCTAGTCATTGCATTCTGCAGGCAAATAAATATTCAAATATATCCATACCTGGATGATTGTCTAATTCAGGCAGAAAGCCAGGACATACTTTTGAATCATCTAGCCTTTGTTCAAAGGGTACTGACTTGTCTGGGGTACACCATAAACAAAAATAAATCACACCTGGTACCTTATCAACAAATTATATTCCTGGGAGCAAGCTTGAATACAACTTCCCAGATGGCTTTCCTCATGCCAGAGAAACTGACTAATCTGACAACCTACTTCAAACAAGTGGCCACAAAAACCCAGTTATCTGCAAGGCAAATACTGCAAGCCTTGAGGTTCATGGCTTCCTGCATTCTTCTAATTTCATATGCAAGGCTGCATATGAGAAAACTGCAATGGTATCTAAAAAGCGTATGGTGTCAACATTCACAGGATCTAGAAGCTATGATTCCTGTCATACCTTGCCTACGCCTAGACTTCCTTTGGCGGGCAGACGCCTGCCACCAAAACAAGGGGCTACCATTCACACTACCCCCTGCCACCCAAACCTTAACAACAGATGCATCAGACTATGTATGGGGGGCTCACCTGGCAGGGAAGTGTATTCAGGGCAAATGGAACCCAAGTCAAATGCACCTACACATAAATCAAAAGTAAATCTTAGCTGTACAGAATGCTCTGACAGCCTTCAAGGACCACATTCTTCCAGGACAACTAATGGTAAAGACAGACAACACCACAGTCATGTGGTACATAAACAAGCAGGGGGTACACACTCTTACCCCCTCTGCAGACTAGCCATGGCATTGTGGAACACAGCCTTGAGCTACCAAGGGAATCTACAAGCTCAGTTCCTGCCAGGAAAACTAAATACACTGGCAGATGGGCTAAGCAGAAACCTCATGGACCCACACGAGTGGAAACTGGAAACAAGGATTTTCAACATGTTGACAAGCAAAAGGGGGAGCCCAGATATAGACTTGTTTGCCTCCCCCCAGAACCATCAATTGGACAAATTGCACACAAGGATTCCCCACAAACTAGCTTGGAAAGTGGATGCTCTATCCTTCAGTTGGAAAAACCTATCAGTTTATGACTTCCCTCCTCTACCTCTGCTCTCCAAGTTACTTCTAAAGATCAAACAGGACAAGCCAAGGATGATTTTAATTGCACCAGACTGCCCATGCCAACACTGGTACCCCCTCCTGCGGAGTGTGTCATGCTTGGCCCCATGGCACCTGCCTCAGACTCCTTCCCTGTTGTCTCAGCAGGAGAACCAGAGTCTGCACCCTCAGCTGCAAATCCTGAACCTAGGAGCCTGGCTAATTACCTAATTTCTCCTTTACCAACCCTCAGTAAATCAGTGATGGATATCATTTTAGAGGCTAGGAGGCCTAGTACTAGAAAATCTTATGCTGCAAAATGGAAAAGATTTTGTAACTGTAATCTCAAGGGATGAGCGCAGCAGTGCCCAGTTTACCTCATATTCTACAATATTTGACTGAGATGCTTCAGAAGGGCTTGTCCTTTTCTTCCATCAAAATTCATGCCTTAGCCATTTCAGCTTGTTATAGCACAGAGCCTCCCCTCTTCTCTCACCCACTGCTCAAGCAGTTCCTCAGAGGGGCCAAAAATTTAAGGCCACCAAGGAGAGCTCCAGCTCCAGCCTGGGACCTTAATTTTGTCTTGGAGAAACTCACTCTTCCTCCTTTTGAGCCAGCTGCTACTGCAGTTTTAAAATTTCTTCTGAGGAAAACAGCTTTCCTTTTAGCAATCACTTCTGCAAGAAGGGTATCTGAGTTACAGGCCCTTATGGCAGTGGAGCCTTTCATCATCTTTCATGCGGACAGGGTGTCCCTCAAAACCAATCCCTCCTTCGTGTCCAAGGTAGTATCCAGTGTGGCTCTTAATCAGTCCATTCATTTGCCTACCTTCTTTCCTAACCCACAGAACAAAGGCGAATGGATATTGCACTCCTTAGATGTGCACAGACAACTTAGATTCTACTTGGACAGGACTAAACCTCAAAGGAAATCTGAACAACTGCTGGTGGAATTTGCTGCAGGAAGAGAGGGGAAAGCTATTTCAAAGCAAACCATTTCAAAATTGATAGGCCACTGCATTCATTTCTGCTACAAGCACCATGGAAAACCTATCCCACAGGGCATCAGACCCCTTCAACCAATGCTGCATCTACCACTACAGCCTTTCTCAGGGGCGTCTCTACAAGGGACATCCTAGAAGCTGCTACCTGGAGTTCTGTACATACTTTCACCAAGCATTATCATTTGCCAATTTTCTCTAAATCCAGAGCTGGTTTTATCACTGCAGTCTTGTAGGGCCTTATAGCTGGTCCTAATTCTATTTAAATTCCTCCTCCCATCCTTAGCTTTGGAAATCTACCCAAATGTAGTGCCTGCAACAGTGAAACATGAAGAACATAGTACAGTTGTGTACACTTACCATAAATGTAGATGTTCGAGTGTATTCACTGTTGCAGTCCTGGTTACCCTCCCTCCAGCCCCCTTTCTTCTTTTGGCTATACCTCTACTCTCACTTACTATGCTCAAAAAGCTTTTTGGTGTATTTGCTTTTTTGTTGGAGGTATATCCTTGTATTATAGATTTAATTGCTTCCCACTAGAGAGGCACCGGACATCCGGGGCAAGAAAAACTGATGTAATGACGTCAGCTGTATGTTTTATACCCCTGATGACCTGACATCATGGAAGAAGTGACAGCAACTGACGCAGGACCCAAGACTTTGTTAATCAGGCCAACTGAGGTCTACTGCAAGCAGATAACCCAAATGTAATGACTGCAACAGTGAATACACTCAAACATCTACATTTATGATAAGTGTACACAATTGTACCTTCTTTGAGTAATACAAGGGTTACCTATATTGTTCATCAATCCATAATGTCACATGCAGAGCTATGGATTGTCTACACCAGCCTCTCTGGTGTTTGACATCTGTTGTCCTTGTAAGGTGGACATTGTGACATATACTAGGTCCTCAACATAATAATTTAGCCAAATCCACCCCACAATGCATCCTGTTATTACCCACTCACAACAACCTCCACACAGGATACTGATGACAGATACACACTTGCCAGTACTGAGATTCAAACCCCTACATAGCTATGCACTGCTAGCACAGTGTACTGCATTTATCGCACATGCCACAGAGCTTAATGAGATGGTCGTGGTCCCAAGGTACTGCTAAGGTGAGGAACATCACCAGCCCTTGTAAATACTGGCATTGGGTGATGTAGTGAGTGAGAGATCCCAAAAATAATTTTACCCTAAACACACATTTACATTTGCCAGGAGCAAAGTTCAAACTTCTAGCTAACAATTTTTTACAGACCATTACATTACGCATTTACAACATATACCACTGACCTGACGTGGTTTAGGGTTGGCAACAGGTGCTTCTAAGGTGGATGATATCTGCAGGACTGCTAAAGTCAGGCTCTGAGATGTGTACCGGGTATAAAAGGAGCCAAAATCTTTGAGGTACACACATACATATCTACACACACAAACACTTGCCATAGAGGAGATTCATACCCATACCTGTGTAGTTACTACTATTACATTGTTCCACATTTATGGTATGCACCACAGAGCTTATAGAGCTAGCCCTTGTCCAAAGGGGTATTTCAAGGTGACTGACATCAGCAGGTTTGCTAAAGTAGGGCAATGGAAGGTGTAGTGACTGTGAATGACCTCAAAATTACTAACCTCTACACACACACACACACACGCACACACACACACACACACACACACACACACACACACACACACACACACACACACACACAGTTTCCATGTCTGGGATTAGAACTCATACCTACCTAGTATGTTACACTATAGCATTACACAGTTATCACACACACCACAACTGTCTCTCTTGCTGAACTACATGTTGGCTACTATCAAGCCATTTGCCAGGCAGAAATTTATTCCTGCTGCCCCATCAATGTAGACTCATGCAGTCCTCATATCCTGATCTGTCTGTCCACATATGTGAATTCAGGTCACCTATTATCAACACCACTTCCCATTGTCCTGTTTTATCTATTAGGTCCTGCAGCTGCTGTCTGAATGTGTGCTGGTCTTCACTATCACAACCTTGTTGTGGGGCATAGGCTGAGATTATGAACATTGTTCTATCATTAGACTGGAGTCTGACTGCCATGATTCTGTCTTTAGTTCTGATTACATCTCTCACTGTCTTCTGAAGTGTATCTCTCTCACCACAATTCCCACACTATTTCTAGCCTGTCCTCCTCCTGACTAATAGACACTGGATCCCAAGCCAAGTGGATTTGCTACATTGCACTATTATCTTGTCTCTTGGATACATAGTATGTCCAGCATCCTCCACACCATCATGTCATCTACTTCCAAGCTCCATCCTGTCAATGAACCTATATTCAATGCAGCAATTTTTAGTTCATGTTTGACAGTTTGATTGGTTTTATGTCCAGCTTTTGCTCAACAGACCTATCCCAGGTAACTCAGGCTAGGCAACTAGACACAGACCAGCCAGTAGCTTATTGACCCTAGGCTGCTGGGCTTTATGGCACACATAGACTGGCCAACAAGGGCACATACACCTCTACCACCATTAGCATGGGGCTCTGGCATAGGCCAGAGTAAGTCAGGCCCTCAATGCGCTTATCACTGGCAAATAACCATGCCCATTTTGGCAACATTAGTCAACATGACCAAATCACCTACAGCCATATTTTACACCATTGACTGGCTACCCTGCCACAGTGTGCAGTCTGTGATCAATGCTCTCCTATCTTGTGGATACTGTGCACCACAGTAGATACCCAAAGCCATTCATCTATACAACTTGTCCCCCTATAAGCACCACGTAGAATCCATGCTACTGCCCACAGCTCCATTCATTGGTGAGTTTGAGATGGAAAATGCAGCATGTTTTTCAGAGGAAGAAGGAACTCCACAGAGACACAAGGAGAATATGTAAACTCCAAACAGGCATTGGCCCGAACATTGTACCTTGTGCATGGAAGGCAGAGACCTTGACTATTATGCCAAATGATATGCAAATACCAGACTATTATACCTACTCTTAGGAGTGTGTTGTCAAGGTGGTAGTTTCCTGGGGTAGCTGTCTTTTCAAAGAGTACTATTAGTCATTTCTTGGCATTTTCACACCATGGTTCTGGCACCAGTTATTTGTCTGAGTTAGCCCTTCCTGAAGGATGTTAGTGTCTTGGGGGATACTGTGAGAGTTCCTAGTTTAAAATCATCAGCAAACTTAGTCAGCCAGAGGCCCTTAACTTTGGCCTTGACTTCTGAAAAGTAGATGCCAAAAAGGAGCGTACCCAGCACAGAACTCTGAGTGACTCTGCTAATGACTGGTCTAGTTGTGGAGGTGGGCTCCTCTACCCTAACTTCTTTGATCTTATCTGACAGCCAGCTGGCTATCTAGTGTGTAACATAGGGGTTTATACCTATTTCCAAGAGTTTGTTTACAATGCCCAAGTGGGGTATTGTGTCAAATGCCTTGGCTAGATCATGGTAGGCAGTATACATTATTTTGCCCTCATTTACTGTCTTGGTGACCTTCTCAAAGAAGTCTACCAGGGTAAGTAGGCATGATCTTCCCTTGATGAAACTGAACTTGGTTGGATCCAACTCCTTTAGTTTCCTATGTCAGTATTTATTATTTCCATGATAATTCATTCCATGGCTTCGCATATGAGACAAGTCAGACCTATGGGTCTGTAGTTTCCAGAACCCATAGATTGTCCACCCTTGTGGAGAGGGATGAACATTGCAGTTCTTCGTTCATGTAGCACAAAGCCTTTCTGGAGGCTATGCTTGAAAAATGACTCAGGTGGTCCTGATAGGTCATGTTTCATGTGTTTTAGGAGGCATTCTAGGATATTATCTAGGCCCATAGATGCAGTTTTCTTGGCTTGGTCAGTGCGTTTAGGACCTGATCCCTAGTGAAATTTGAAGGAGTTATTTTTGGTGATATTTCTTGAGGGATGGCCAGATGTGGGATAGGGGGTAAAACTGGAACTGAATTTGTTGTCCAGTAGATTTGCTATATCTTCTGGCTCTGTGTAGATGGCACCATTTGCTATTAGTCCTTCAAACTGTTGTGCACTGTCATTGAGGTTTAGGAAATAGCTAAAGAAAGCCTTATAGCTGTCCTTGCTCTGGGAGGCTAGCCTTAGTTTAGACTTGACTTTGTTAGACTTGATTTGCCCTCTCAGTTGTTTGTTTAGAATGATGAGGGAGTTTCTATCCTGTGGCGCATTACATTTACTAACTTTTGTCATGATTTTCTTCCTTTTGTTGTACGGGCTATTTATGTTAGGATTCCACCAGGGTGGCTTGCTTTTCGAGTTTTTTCCAGAGCTTATTCCTGGTGGGCCTGCACAGCTCCCTCAATGTTTCCATTAACAGGATTGTACGGAGTATCTGTGAACAGTTCAGTATAGACAGCTGTATTCTCAGTTACTGGTGGGGCTGGACATTTTGCCAGGCTATCTCTTAATAAATAGGAAGTTTGGCTTAGAATATTTCCTAACTGCTATGGGGTTAGCTGGAGTCATGCTTTTATTTTTATTTTGAAGGAGCTCTTACCAGAGATGATGTTACTCTAAGGGGAGTGCAGCTTTCTCCTATGTTTGTGAGGACCAGATCCAGAATGTTTGCACCCCTAGTGAGCATGCACTGTCTAATCCAAGGTGTTTGTGTTTACAGTGTTGAGGAATCTTTGGCCCTTTACATTAGGTGTCATGTATGATCCCACCTTATAGGAAGGTAGTTAAAATTACCTATAAATATGGTATTGGGTTGAATGAATGTATCCAATATGTCTGTGTGAGTTATGGGTTTTCTGAACCATAGGGAGTATGCTCAAATGTATGTCTTAGGCTAGTGCGATTGATTTTCTGCTAATATGTAGACTACTGGCCTTCTTTACATGCACACTTTATTCACTTTCTATCCTTTCTTGCACTACATTTCTTGTTTGTGGCGTGCATACTTTTAACTTTCACTAGGAGGTCAGTTTTTTCCTTTTTGGATATCTTTTACTAAACTGATTTTTCTCAAGTAATATACTTATATTTGAGTTTTCAGTGCTTTTACTGCTGTCAGGTTTGTTTAATTTGTGTTACAACCCTGATTTCAGTTTTGTTTCATTTATTTTTAACACGCCTGTAGGAATGTATTGGTGTTAAGGTGTCCACAGCTATTATTGATGTATTGCTTTTTTTTTTGGAGGGGGGTATCTCTATGTTTGATACTTTACCCTGCTAAATGACTTTTCAGATTGGTTGCAGTTTGTTCCAGGAGGGTTCTCTGTGGATATCTCAGTGAAACCTAAAGATAATATGCATTTTTGTGTTTAAGGTAAGAATGTTGCTTCTTAGAGGGCTTTATGCAGAAATAAAAATCCCAATTATTATTTTAGTTTGTCCATTCCAGTTTTGAATTCCATTCTATCTATCTGTATCTATATATATATATATATATATATATATATATATATATATATATATATATATATATATATATATATATCTACACATAGATAGATGGATAGATAGACAGATAGATAGATAGATAGATAGATAGATAGATAGATAGATAGATATGAACATATGTGTGTGTGTGTGTGTGTGCATGTGTGTTTGTCCATGTGGGCGTGTGTGTGTGTGTGTGTTTGTCCATGTGGGCGTGTGTGTGTGTGTGTGTGTGTGTGTGTGTGTGTTTGTCCATGTGTGTGTGTGTGTGTGTGTGTGTGTGTGTGTGTGTGTGTGTGTGTTTGTCCATGTGTGTGTGTGTGTGTGTGTGTGTGTGTGTGTGTGTGTGTGTGTGTGTGTGTGTGTGTGTGTGTGTGTGTGTGTGTGTGTGTGTGTGTGTGTGTGTGTGTGTGTGTGTGTGTGTGTGTGTGTGTGTGTGTGTGTGTGTGTGTGTTTGTCCATGTGTGTGTGTGTGTGTGTGTGTGTGTGTGTGTGTGTGTGTGTGTGTGTGTGTTTGTCCATGTGTGTGTGTGTGTGTGTGTGTGTGTGTGTGTGTGTGTGTGTGTGTGTGTGTGTGTACATACATCATGTATATAAATATTTTTTTATTTCTTTGTTGGGGTACAGTAGGTACAGCACTGTTCAGAAGTCATCAGTTTCAGGCCCTGCCTGGGCTGCATCAGAGCAGCTGAAGTTCATATGGTGTGTATTATATTATAAAAAAAGATAGATATATGAATATATAGATAGATAAACAAAAAGAAAGATAAACGGAGGTGAATATACTTGCAAGTATTACGTGTCAGAGTATAAAGTATAGACCCAGTATATGAAGTTGCAGTACATATTTAAATACAGCCTGCAGAAACAAAATGTATAAGGGAATGGCTATAATATATCGGAATGTCTTTAGAACTGTATATTATGAAAACTATAATCGGTAATGTCTTCTTCAGAAATGGGTGATTATAGTGGCATGACCACACTCCTCTAGATGTCAAATAAAGCTCAACATTCACATCTAATGATATCTGACTTGTCTTTGATTGGACTCCACAACAAAATGCCAGAAATACTTCAGGAAAAATAATATGCTACAAAACAATTAATCAAAACCAATATTCTTAACAAATATCAAAGTTGTGATTTCCAAGGGTAGGGGACCAGATAGGGCAGAGTGAAGGAAGAGGCTGCCCTGGGTGCAAGTTGTTAAAGGGCATGATCATCAAATGCTAATCAGATGGTGGTAATGTACCACCATTCAAAAATAAACGCTGGTCATACCTCTCAACTGTACAGATTTTCGCCGAATGTCCATATTTTTGGAACATATTTTCGGTCTGTTTCCCATAAAAATCTGTGTTTTTCTGACAAATTACTGGGATGATCTGAGGACTGAAGTCACTAAACTATGACATACATTTGAGTTTCAGACTTCAAATCCTGTAGAAAATGTATGTTAAAACAAATCCTGTTATCCTAGCAACGTTCTAAGCTTATAAGAGTAATACTATTTTGGGGCCTTTGTCCCCCCATTTTGTCAGTCTTTCTCCAGATTTCTTGCACTGACAGGTTGATAGGTATGGTGCTGATACTGCATTTGTGCTCTGGACGTAAGTGCTTTAGCACGTCATGTGTAGTATTTAATTGTAACAGGCAATTTGCTACATTTTAGCAAGTTGTTTAGCTACAGCTGCTAGCGCAGAAGAGTTATTTTTTTATGTTGGTCTTCATGGACCTCTTTTGGGTCTTTAACTTAGACTTCAGGGGTACCTGATCAGATAGATGTACCAGGTGCTAGATTGACTATCTATAGCTCTATCCAAGGAGTATACAGAAATTCCCCTAATCAAGATAATTTTCAGTCTCCCTTAGGAACCATGTGAAAAGTTACATCTTTAGGTTATCTCCTCAGCAAATTGTAGAAATTAAGTGCTTGCTGGAGGCTGACCAGACCTAGTGTTCAACATATAGTGTGCTAGTTTAATGAGATATGGTAAGGAGCAGAAAGCAACTAGAAATGTACAAAAATCTACAGAAATAAGAGTTGAGAGCTGACAGCTTTGACTTAAATAACAATGTCTGATACATTTACTGAAGTTATTAGTTCAAATAGTATTAATATTTGGATATAGAAAATGAATCCCATGTCTTAACAGACTGCATAGGGCATATAAAGATGGCCATCCCCTTTAGCTTGATATTACCAAAGTTGGAACATACATATCAAAAATCAAATCCTGACACCAAGCATCATAAAGTGATGAAACTATGACCAAGATGACCCTAGATTGATCAGCTTGAGAATTTAGGTGTGAGAAGATGGCATTGATTACCTGTTGTAACGGGAAAGATCAGGAGGTCAGGTTCACTGCTGTCCTGGCATCGACTGGGAAAGAGGTACACGGCTTGTAGTGTATGGGCCAGGGATGTATGCTTATACATTTGCATGGTATTCCTCATGGAGTTTCCATGGAAATGTACACACTCACCAGGGAAGCCACAGAAGGCCCCTGCTTATGTGAGCACAAATCAGCTCACAGGGAAATTAATTAAGGGTGTAACAGCAAAGAAAAAAAAATAGCTGTCTAGATGATGGCTTCCTGCTATCAGCTCTGGTCTCACAGTGAGGAACGATGAGACGACCAATCACAAGAGAGCTAATGGGTGAAGGAAAATGATACAAAAACATGACCTTTGATGGAGCTGAGGAAAACAGCTGAAATGTACATGAATGATGCTCGTGGCAGTGTTTTGACCCTCTGGGCAAGTAAAAGTAAATCTTTACTGTAGAATTATGATGAGCAGGACAACTGTTAAATGATATAATTGTACTCAGTAAGAATGCCACCAATCATCCATGAAATAGAATGTAAATCAGTTAGTAATGAAATGGTATACTAAAAGCTACATAAACCCTGCATCTTAACTACAGCTTTATTATACTTCACTACAGTTATGGAATCATTGTTTAACCCTATTAATTTCAGTGCACATTACTCAAAAACACTAACTTGCAGCTAAATGAAATGAAAGTAATTGCTTATAGGATATATGAACATCACAGTTGAGAAATCATTTAAAATGACTTCTAATATATTGTCAAAAGACTCAACATTAAAATAAATACACAATGGATATGATACATTCTTCTTCTTCTTTCGGCTTTTTCCCGGTTAGGGGTCGCCACAGCGGATCACCTTGTCTGCACATTGAATGGCAGTGTTGCCAGCCCCTTCCACAGAAGGCACACTCACACGCACACCTAGGGCCAATTTAGAGTGTCCAATCCACCTACAGCATGTCTTTGGGATGTGGGAGGAAACGAGCACCCCAGGAGAGACCACAGGGAGGACATGCAGACTCCGCACAGAAGGCACCCCAGCCGAGGATCGAACCGGAGAACCTCTTGCTGTGAGGCAGCAATGCTAACCACTGCACCACCGTGGCCGCCCAATGGATATGATACATTATTGCCCTAAAATTCTTTTTTTTTTTCAATTGGAAATAAGACACCCTCAAAAAATGTAAATATTCTGTGTCTATGTTTATGTAATCAGTATTTTTGACAATAGTCTATTTAAGACAGTATGTCTTTCTCCATGACCAATGTGTAATAAATTAAAACTGTATCATATAAATAGCCAGTGTCTGAAAGAGGTAATTTCTGTTGTAGACTTACAAGTATGAAAGAGAAAGCTAACCCTGTTCTAATTGTGGCCACCACTGTAGCAGTTAGACTTGGGAAGCAGTATTTCAGTTTTATGATCCAGGTAAGACAAGCTTTTGGTGTCAGCTGTAAGTTATATCTATAAGTACACATTACCTTAGCTTCCCTTTACTGAAGTCTTTCATAAAAGTGTAAAAAAAAAATTAACTTTTCATGTCATCATACCTCTCAACCTCTTAGTGCAAACAATCAGGACAGAGTCTGAAATAATGGGAGGACAAAGGCCTAAAAATAGGGACAAATTTTCAATATTTCTCATATAAACTTAGAATGTTGCTGGAAAACAGGATTTGAGTTAGCATGCATACATTTTCTGAAGGATATGAAGCTGGAAACTCAAATGTATGCCATTATTTACAAACTTCCCTCCTCAGATCATCTGAGAGATTTGTTAGAAAATTAGAAATTTTATGAGGAGCAAACCAAAAACATGAAGCAAAAATCTGGACATTCTGTGAAAATCTGGACAGTTGAGAGGCATGCATGTCATATACATAAGAAGATGAATATGAGTAATAGCCTATTACGGAATGAAACAGAGATAAAAGTCAGCAGTTAAGACAAGTGAGCCATCCCAGAAAATCTATGATTTTTTCTAGGTTTGAGATGCATGAGTGCGTTTTCCCACAAACAGTAACAAAATAAATAGGTAAATGTATAAATAATAACAGATGTGTTAAATTTCATATGCAGTCTTGTGGGATTACAGAGTACCAGTCCTTGTGGACACCAAGGTATGTGTGGCTTTGTGAATGCCAGCTCTCTCTCGCTCTATATATATATATATATATATATATATATATATATATATATATATATAGGGACATTGCAGCAACCAACAGGACACCCACTGGAAGTAAATGCCTCAAGGATACTCAAACAGTTTCATGATGTTATGCTACAGCATGTGCAATTTTCATCCACCATTTAGGGGGAGAAATGCCATATACTATGCGGGCATTTCATGGTACAGCCCAGTTCCCTGAGGTACTGGGAGCCATTAACTGTACCCACATTGCAAAACAATGCCCCACTAGGGAGCAAGGACAGCAGTATATCAACTGTAAGGTGTTACACTCCATCAAGTGGCAAATGGTCTGCAAAGCACAGGGTATAATATACAACACGTCAGCAGGCAACCCATGACTTTCACATCTGGCGCATGTGCAACTTACACCAGCAATTTGTGTGGAGTGATTTTTTCCACAAGGGCCATATTGGTGATACTGGGTATGTCCTGGAGCCATGGCTAATGACACCAATTAGAAAGCCACTGACCATAGCAGGGTGCACATAAAACACTTTCCTGTTACAGACCTGAGGTATTTTCAAAAGTATGCTTGGACTGCTAAAGGTCTACTTCCTCAAGATATCCCTGATGGTGCACTGCAGTACGAGCCCGTAACATGTAGTAAAATCTTTGCAGCATATGCAGTATTACACAATTTGATGGTACACAAATAGTTATAGTAGGGCAGAGACATTTGCGAGGAGGAAGTCCCAGACTCAGCAGTCAGGGAGGTGGCTGATTAAGAGCATGGGAAGGAAGCAGATGCAGAGGATGACTATGCAAGAAGGAGGCTGGTGCAGTATGCTGTGGCTCTGGCTAAGAAACAGCATTTCATTCATAACTATGGGCCTGAACAATCATTACACTAGACAGTAAAAACAGTAAAAAATGATGTATACAAAATTACACACAGACTCTGTTGTACTATGCGTAGGTTGGTCACACTGTGCATCAGACACATCCTACCCAGGTAACAGAATACAGAGAGCAGGGCACAGTTGCCATCAAGTGTCAGCATTGGGATGTATGTGTGGGGTGTGGCTAAGGGTTAATGCATAGTTCATGCATGTGTGGTCTGTCTATGTGTATGTAGCATGAGCAGGAGATTGCATGCAGTCAAGGAAACTGGCCACAGAGGAGGTGATGTCTCCATTGTGTATGTGTGTGCAGTGCAAATATATGTGTGGGTGTGCAGGGACACAGCAGAAGATGCATCACTATGTTGTGGTCTGAAAGACAAGTCCAAAGTACCAGGGATCTATGCACTAATGGTGTCTATCCCCATCCATGGTGATGCCCACTACTGAGAAGGTCACAGAAAGCAAAGAGGATGGTGTGCTCTGTGACCTAAAATAGTGGGTCATGCTACAGTCACTCTATGTCCATGTAGATTCATGATGTCAGCAGTGGTAAAGCTATATGTCCTACACCATGCCCTCTTCTTTCAAGAGCAGCCTTCCTTACTACTGATGGAGGTGGACCCACCATGCAAAGTGTGATGGCTGAGATAGATGACATCACAAGGGCACCTGTGGCATGTAAATACCCTATACCACCTGTCTATAATGTTGACATATGGCCTATGTACTGCTGCAGGTCTTCCCACAGACCACATACTACCCCAACCAGCTCAGCAATTGCTGTATTGGTCTTTCCTTTCTCCTATATTATGGGTCTGCATAAATGCTGAGTAGCATTATGGAGATGCTCAGCTAAGGAGGGAGACAATACCCATGGTGTGTTTGTGCACTAACATGCCAACCCATAAGGTCATTATCTCACTCAATAGACCTGATAGCAATAAAGGGGGATGCTGTCACTGGAGATAAGGCCACTCCAATGGCTGATGTGTCAGCTTCCTGTCCCTGGGAAGAGGCAGAGCATTTATCTTTTTCTGCTGCCACAATAAAATGAATATTTTGTAGGCATGACAGCAGTTAAGATGCATTTCTCTCTCTATACATCTATTTTTTTTCTGTCTGGAAAGGCAGTGCTTTGCTTTGGCCCCTTTCTGAAAGATTCACAGGAATTTCCACAAATTCCATGTATAATGGAGTGCAAACATCTGTAAACTCAAGGATATATCAGTTCAAGTTATATTCTAGTTGTTGATATTACAGGTTCATAGGTTTATAGGTGTAGATCAGTGTATGTGATTGTGACACCAGGGAGCATTGCCAGTCCAGCTATCTGGAATTTTGTAAATAATTATATGTCACTTGAAAATATTAATATGATTTATATAGAAATGTGACACTGCCAGCCCAGCTACTTGGAATTGTGTAAATAATCATATGTCATTTGTGAATAGTAATATGATTCATATTCCTGTCTTACAAATGTAACAGAACTGTATGTTATGTGGATATTAAACTTCTGGTGCAGAAGTGTGTGTTGAACTGTATGTTATGTACTGAGCTTCAAGAATGTAACCACAGTGCAAATGTATGTGTTAATAGAAGCTGGAACATTCAGAGTTAACTTGCAAACCCTTAAGAAAATAAGCTGAAATTAAAAGTGCTCTATGATGTGCTATAAAAAGTAGTTTCAGTGCAGCAAGCAGACGCAATGTCTAGAGCTGGAAGTTTATTTCTATTGTCTTGGAGAAAAGTAATTACTAGGTCTAAAATGTAAAAGTAATTGTTTTACGACTTCCAGTTCTGAGCAAACATCTGAGACATATGTATTTTTTTACAGAGAAATGTTAAATTCTGTTAAGTTTCTGTTAGCCTGGGAACTGAGGGCAGGTGACAAAGAGTGGTGTCATCCAGGCTAACCCAGCAGTAATGTTTTTATATTAATTTGGGAATTCTCTCAGAGACTGTGCATTTTGTATCTTGTCTTGAACCTAGAAACATTCACCCAGCACTTCTGCCTGCATGTTGCTCAGGAAGTAAGATTTAGGCATAGTATCTCTTTTAGAGATAGATAGGAATATAATACAATTAGTTTAGATGTTTTCTGTATTTATTTGAGACTGTCCTGCAATGTTGTTTTAAATATTTCCTGTAATTCTGAACTCTGTAGTTACTGTGTTGTTTTGGTATTGTCTTTTTCTTTTATTATTTATTATTAAATATATTTAAACCTTTTAATTGTGGCTGGTTTGTTTAGAGACATTTAAGTTCTCAGAGTACTTGCATATGTATTCAGTAACACTGTACAGGCCACTCCTAAATAGCCTTGAAAGTCTTGGTCACACTTACCATTTGTATTAATAGTAACATTACACAGTAAGATCGGGCACCCTTTGATAAGGGCCTTAAAAGTAGTTGATAAGTAGTGGCTGGTGGCAACTGGAACTACCTTATAGTCTGAGCAGAAGGGGGCATAGCTAGTAAACCTGTGCCAGCCTTTCCCAGGTGTGTGTTTGTGTTTGTGTATAAATCACATCTCAAAGTGTGTGTGTGCCAGCTACTATGGCAGGGACACGAAGCACTGGTTGGAAAGAGAGGGTGCTGGAGGTTTTGGCTTGGCCACTCAGCTGAGCTCTCTACACTATAGCTGTGCCAGTGGGGAGTCTTATTGGCGATCTGGAGAAACAAGGAGAAACCAGTCCCAGACTGACTGTGATCTCTGTGTGCTGTTAAGGGAAATTGTACTTTACTGTGTGTGTACTTGTCATCCTTGCATTGTGTATGTCCCTCACTGATGCTATTGGTGAGGATTGAGGCTCCTCGATTACTGGGCCAGTGCAAGGAAATCATAGTGATATACCTTTAAAAAGCTTTCCAGGGAGTCAGCACACGCATATAAGTACTAAACACATGCAAGAGAGAGTGCCATTTTGAGAGAACAGCAAGAGTGTGAGCAAGAAGTATGTAGTCAGTCAGTTAGATAGTTCGTTTAAGATTAATGTTCCTCTTATTTATCCTGATGTATTTGTATACAATAAACTACTTAAATGAACACCCAAGCCTTAACATCTTCTTAATGCACATAAGAAGAGCATTCAGAACTCTGAATGGGATCCAGAGTTACAGCCATGAGGCAACCGGTTAAAGATGGAAGAATATATAGGAGTGGAGCATCCCTATGCTCAAACAACTCACAAAACAGGTCAGCAACAAATTCCAGGTACTAAAACTTGCTTAAATGATTTATTTCACTACAAATATAAAATGAAGCACTTAGAATGCTCAAAACGAATTTCTTATTAAACAAAATGTCTGAAATTGTGACATATTGATAAAATTAATTGAAATAATTATGAAGATGTTTGAAACAATATCTGAATCTCATAAAATGTACACAAAAAGGAAAACAACTGCATTTTTTCACTATGTGCTACCTTTTCACATAAACTAAAGTTATTCATAATATCTGAAGTGTGCAAAGAGTTTGCAAGTGTGTTCAGTATTGCAGTACAGCTAATTCACAAAGTACAGTTATTTCAAGGCATATATTGCAGAGTACAGTATTTCAAAGTGCTTATTGTGCATTTGAATATTATTACAAGTACTTGGTATGTGTGAATGTTCATACATAATTACAAGGGATATTTTGCATTGTGTTTTACTATAATCAGTGGGCATGGCAAAAGGATTTCGCAGACCCACACTACCTGTGTTTGATAATAATATAACAGAACATTGGAGAGTGTTTGAGCAGGAATACAATATTTTCATACAGGCTGCTTTTCTGACAAAGACACACATAGAAAAGCATTCATTCTGTTTAATTTAGCTGGTTCAGAGGCCATTGAAAGACAGCGTTCATTTGTTTATGCATCTGCTGTGTTTGCAGGGGAGGGGAAGACCGCCATATAGTGGTACCAGCTGAAACAAGGTAATACTCTGAGTGCTTAAAATGTAAATTTAAAGAAATGTGTAACTCCCAAATAAATATTACAATGGAAAGGCACTTATTTTACATGAGGGATCAAAAGCCTGATGAAACTTTTGCAGCATATATAACTGACTTGAGAAACAAGGCTAAAACATGCAGATTTGGTGATTCGAGAGATATGTTCATAAAAGACAGGTTTGTGTGTGATATTAATAATGACACAGTGAAAAAGACTTTGCTTCGAGACGGTGATTTAACTTTGAATAATGTCATTGAGATTTGTCAGATATAGGAACTTATAGAAAAGCACACAAGTATGCTTACAAACGAAAATAGCTGTCGAAGACACTTTGATAAAGCTCTGGTCTCCACTGAAAATGGGCCTTTGGCTCAGTTGGACCAACCTAGTTAACAAATGACAATAAATAAGTAAATAAATAAATGTCGATAGCATGCAGCACGTGGTTAAAAGAAACAGGCCCAAGTACATGGCAGCTACTGCAGGTCCTGTAATAGTTCCTGGGAACCCCCCACCGAGTCTTTCCAGCAAATTCCAGAGCATGCGCAATGAAGTATAAGAGTGAGTCAACAAAGTCAGAACACGTGCCCCCACCTAGCTTTATAGTCAACTGTCATAATTGTGGTGGAAATCAAAAACCCAGACAAGAAAAGTGCTTAGCTTTTGGTCAGCAGTGTCATTCTTGCAATAAGTGGAATCATTTCAAAAGATTCCGTAAATCAAATAAGGCACATTCTTTTATTAAAAAAAGACATTCCAAGAGGCAAGTTGATCAGTTTAGAAAGATGTGACCCTGCTTTTTATGTTGATGGTGTGTCTGTGTTTGGTGAAACAGTCAATGCAGTAGATTTGTGGGGAAAGAATTATCTTTTGTACTGTTTAGATTAATGGGAGTCATAGAGCTCAAAGTAGATACTGGCTCAAAGTACAGTGTTATGTCAGCAGAAACATTTGCTAGAGTAAAAGCAGCAGAATAGCTTGATTTGTCAAGTGTGCGAAGCTTGTTTCTTATGGTGATGAAGAGATTCAAACCAAGGGCTCAGTAGTGCTTTCATGTTACTCTGTTAGGAACAGCTATGACTTGCAATTTTGCATAGTCAACAGACACATGCATTCATTATTAGGCCTCAGAGACAGTTTGAAAACGGGAGTGCTTTCCCTTAATAAAGAAGTTCATCATGTAAGCCTGCATGACAACAGCTGAAATTTTGCACAAACTACTTTTTCTGAGTATGCTGATATTTTTGCAACTAGGCAAACTACTAGTTGTTGACTCTATGAAGTTAGACCCAGAGGTCAGCCAAGTTATCAGACCAGCACAGAAAGTTCCAGTAGCTATGCAGAACAGAATCAAAGCTGAGCTAGGCAAAATGGTGCAGCAAGGAGTAATTTGTCCAGTAGAAGACCCTACTGAATGGATATCCTTCCTGGTAGTAGCTCAAAAGAAAAGATCAGATGATATCAGAATATGTATCGATCCAAGAGATTTAAACAAAGCATTAAAATGGCCTCATCATCCAATATGCACAGTCAAAGAGGTTGCTGCCCTCATGCCAAACACCACTGTTTTTTCTTTCTTAGATGCAACGAGTTCATTCTGGCAAATTTTGCTTGACCAAAAATCTTCATTGTTAGCTACAATAGGTATGCCATTTGGAAGATACAAATTTCTGAGATTGCCATTTGGAATAAATTCTGCCAATGAAGTCTTTCAATGTGCGATGGGCCAAATTTTGTCTGACTATCCTTGTGCTATTATAGTAGATGATATTCTATTAGGAGGCAATGGTGAAGCCGAACATGACAAAAACCTCAAGAAATTCTGGAAAGAGCACATGAAGTAAATCTTAAGCTGAAAAATCATATGCGCAAGTTCAAGCTATAAGAAGTTACTTATGTTGGTCAGTTGTTTACCAGTTCAGGCTTACGACCAGGTCCTTCAAAGTAAACAGCAATTCTTGAGATGCCAGTTCCAGACAATGTTCAAGCCCTACAACATTTTCTTGGCATGGCGAACTATCTAGGCAATTTCATTCCAGATTTAAGCCAACTTACAGCTCCGTTAAGAGAGCTGACACACAATGATGTAATTTGGTCATGATTAGAACAGCGCCAAAGAGTTATTTTTTCTCCTGCAAGAGAAAATTGCTAATCCACCAACTCTCAGATGCTATGATGTCCATAAACCAGTCACTCTTTCCTGTGATGCTTCTAAATTTTGTCTAGGTGCAGTCATTTTTCAAAAGGGTAGACCTGTAACCTATGCATCAAGAACTCTTAAGCAACCTGAGATGCAATATGCCCAGATTGAGAAAGAGCTTTTGGCAATTGTGTTTACACGTTCAAAGTTCCATGATTATATTTATGGTCGATCTATCCAGATTGAAAATTAACACCAACCTCTAGTTACTATTTTGGGAAAGCTTATGCATATAGCTCCAACTAGATTGCAATGCATGATGCTCAGTGCAAACTTTTTTATCTTGCTGATACTTTATTCAGATTGCCCAGAAAAAAACACAGAACAGCATAACAATGAGCAACTTGATTTTGAGGTCATGGAAGTGAGAAATTTTTCTTCCACACATCTTGATGAGCACAGAACTCACATAGCTTCAGATCCAATTCTCCAGAAGCTAAACCTCTTTATCAGTTGATGATTGCTTTCAAAGCAATCTTGTTTACCAGTAGAAGTGCCACCATATTTTCCATACAGAGATGAGATTTTGTTAGACAATGGTATCATCATGAAAGGTACTAAAACAATTGTTCCAAAATCCTTGCAACAAGAGTATATTAAGATCTTGCATTGTTGCTACCCAGGAACTGATTCTACAAAAAAAGAAGGAAAAGAGGTCTAATATTTTGGCCTTCTATGTCTAGACATATTGAGAAAGTACTTTCATCCTGTTCAGTATGTAATAGTACAAAGCCACATCAACAGAAAGAACCACTTCAATTAAGCCAAATTCCTGAACTACCTTGTTTGAAAGTAGCCAGATATCTTTGAGTGGAATGGTCAAAATTACCTCGTGTTAATAGACTCTTATTCAAACTGACCTACTTCCCAACCTAACTTCCAGTATTGTAATTACTAACTTGAAGTGACATTTTGCTGTCCATGATAGTCCGCACAGAGTTATTTCTGACAATGGTGCACAGTTTACTAGTCAGCAGTTCAAGAGATTTGCAGAAGAGTTGGACTTTGTTCATATTATGAGTAGTCCTGAATACCCTCAGCCAAATAGCTTGACTGAACTTGCAGTTAAAGTGCAAAACAGCTGTTAGAGAAATCCAGATGTGACAATATTGATGTTTTTCTCAGTTTGTTAAATCTCAGAAACATTCCTCATGATAAACATCTTGGTTCACCTGCCCAAAGACTTATGTTGAGACAAACCAGAACCACAGTACCAAGCAGCAGTAATTTATTGGTTCCATGTGTTAAGAACAACAAAGTAGTAAAAGCCAAACTGTTGAAAAAGCATTTGTGCCAGAAGTCATACTAAGATAAACCAGCAAACCGCTCCATTCTTTACAAAAAGCAGAGATAGTGAGACTGCAGATGTCAAAAGGTTTTATTCGCATCTGATTTGTGAAAAGTTTGTGTCAAGAGCCAAGATCATACATTGTGAATCACAAGGAATGGAATTCAGACAAAATCAGAAACATTTGTTACCCGTGTCCGAACCAGTGTTACAGCATCTTGTCTGTTACAAAGATTCTAGTTCTCAGAGTGATTTGTCCAATGTTCCTGTTCCAGAGAACATTTCGATAGCAATCCCTGTTCCTGAGAAAATGCCTGAAACTTCCCCAGTGACTGTCCTTGTTGCTAAACCCAGTCCTAACCATCATGTCACAAGACCAGGTCGCATCTCAAAACTTACTTCTAGATACATGGCAACGTGCACAGGACTGTTGTTTTTCTTTTAGTGTCTGTAATTGCATGCCTATTGAAATGTTATTGTTTATATGAGACAGCTCAGTAAAGAGGGAGGATTTAGATCAGTGTGTGTAATATACCTTTAAGAATCTTTCCAGTGATGCAGCACATGCATATAAACAATGTGAATGTGCAAGCAAGAGTTCCATTTTCAGTGAGCAGCCAGAGTGCGAGCATGCACGTATGTAGTCTGTCAGTTAGTTAGATAGTTTGTTTACGTTTAATGTTCCTGCCATTCATCCTGATGTATTTGTATACAATAAACTACTTAAATGAACACCCATGCCTCAACATCTTCTTAATGCACATAAGAAAAGTGACAATAGGTAAGTGCTAGGCTAGCTGTCCTTGAGGACCATTTTAAGCCTAGCCAATAAGTTTATAGGTTCATAGGTAAATACTAGGCTATATGTCCTTGCAAACTATTTTAAGCCTAGCTAATTTCCCTTTTGATGCTTAAATTAACCAATGCCATTTGATATTAGATTGGCCTTACCCATCCCATTGTCAATAACTGTATATTAACCCTACTGTGAATAATTGGTGTCATACCATAGATAATGTGAAGGGATCCATGCATGGGATAAAGCATTTATGAGCCGCCGTTGTCCATTAGTAAAACAGGGGGCAATCCTGAGTTAAATTTTCTATTACCCCTCCATTGATAAAAGCTGTGCTTGAGTATGTACATGGATGAGCTTTGTTTTACAGAATGGGCAGTCTTTTTCCAGAGCAGTGGTATCTTCTGTGAGATATACATATCTGTCCAAATGGTTCTGTTGGCATTACAGAAGAGGTTTAGATCCCAGGACTGAGTATTTCTAATTCCATTTGAACTGTTAATGTGCAGTAGGTCCATCAGTAGTGGGTCAGAGGATACCTTGTATGCCAGACACAGGTCACCTCTTAGCAGTATGTAGGATACAAGGTATAGCCACAGGGATTTAAGTCAGCTTAGGATGGGCATTTGTTTAGATCTTGTATCTTTTTAATAAAGGATGTCTGTTGGCATTCCAGTTGTTGCATGAGTCTGGACAGAAACATGCCAAAGGAGGCATTATACTAAATGACTGGCCTAATGAGGGCCAAGTAAAGGGGGACAATGACATCTCTATATCTAGAAGCAATCCCTTTGTTTATAAGCTGCACAATATAGAAGGACTCTCTTATGACAGTGCTAGCTTCCTGGACTTCCCAAAGGATATGATGATTCATTTTTTGACATTTCATCTCAGTCCATGCTTTTGGCACCAGCTATTCATTTTGGTCATACATTAATGCAGAATGGCTAAGACATTTGATGATTCAATGACTGTTCCTAGCTTGCAGCCTTCTTCAAACTTAGTTAGCCAGATCCCTTTGGTAGTAGCAGAAGTGGATGCCAAATAGGAGATGTCCCAGCATTGAACCCTGTGATATTCCACTGATGCCTGGTCTCTTTGTGGAGGTAACTTCCTCTGTTTTGATCTAATACATCCTAACTGTGAGACAGATGCCAATCCAGTAGGTGACAAAGGGGTTTATTCCCAGTTTATTTAGTTGTTCTACTATGCCTGAATGGGGGATTGTGTCAAAAGCTTTGGCCAGGTTGAAGTATGTGGCACATACCATTTTACCTTCATCCATTGCTTTGGTGACTTTTCAAAAAAGACCAGGCTGAGTAAGTATAACCTGCCCTTGACAAATCCAAACTGAGACAGGTCCAGTGTTTGGTGGTTCTCTATACCTGTATTGATTAGATCTATGATAAGACTTTCAGTGCCTTCACATATAAAGCTGGTCAGACTTGTGAGTCTGTAGTTGCCTGTGTCAGCAGAAAGTCTTCCCTTAAGCAGCGGAATGGCTGCATCTATTTTCCATTCACTTGTATAAAACCTGTATGGATGCTGAGATTGAACAGTATTGCTGGGAGGGAGGTCTAAATCCTGCTTCATGCTATTTAATATCCACACAGGAATATTATCAGTGCAGTACTTTTGGCTTTTGATAACACTTTTAGAACTTGGTCTTTGTGAGGAACATTTATATTTTTTGTCAATTTCAGTCATCAGGTCCTGGGCTAGACTTTCAGTTATGTACTGCAGTCCATTTTCAAGGCAATGTTATGGTACATCCTGTCAATTTTCTGTTTTACCGTCTGCTATGATTCTTGTCACATTTTTAGATCTACGACTAGGATGTATAAGAAACATGACAGACTGTCCTTCCTTTTGGTATTCATATACACCATGTTATATCTGAGTGGGCATATACTGAAGTAGGCTGTGCAATGCTATGTCATGTCACATCATAGAAAAGTTTACATATTATGCTGAAAATATATCTAACTGTTTTATACACCTTATTTTAATCACTAATGATTTCTTTTCAACTTGTACTCTACCTGATTTTTCACCTCTCCCTCTCTGCTTATCAATATAGTTGTTCTTACTCCATTGCTATCTTGACATCTTTGCAACGTTTATCTGTACTTGTGTGTGTGTTTATGTAAATAAATAAATAAATAAATAAATATATATATATATATATATATATATATATATATAAATATATATAGTATATTTTGTTTTTATGAACACTGGAAAGAGAGATTCTCCTTGTCCAACTGTTGTGCAGTCTCAGAGCTGTTATATATAAGCAGGGGGGGGGTCAGGGGAGCTTGCCCCTATCTAAAACATTTTTTTATGTATTTTAAACCAGTGTTGATTTGATGAATTTTTGCTGTGCTTTTTTTTCATTCATTTTAGTTAGACTATGTATACTGATGTGTATTTATTTATTTTAATTTTCAGCCTAAATTGTATTCCACTTCAGCTGTCCATTTTTATTAACTTGCGTACATTCCAGGTGTAATAAATTCAGTCTATTTTGTAAACCATTTCTTTTCTGTATGGTGCTTTTCTTCCTGGTCATCCACTGAAAACAGGTCTCAAGTAGCCCTGTCAGACATTGCCAATAACACAAAAAGGCAAATAAAAGTAACAAAATGTCATGTTCTAATTAAGAAGCAAGGCAGAGCGACAGTACTTTTTACCACAAATCAGTTTGATTTACAATTGCTGTAAACATGCTTTAGGTTTAATGTGGCCTGCTGAGTAGTGAGGACACATTCAAGTCCCATATACACCAATATGCAGATGCTAGAGGAAACAATGTGCTTGTTAATACAGCTGGCAAACTGCTTGACAACAACATTAAATTGCTGTGACAGTAATATGGTATAGTAGCAAATGAGTAGGTAGTTTGGGCAGCCATAGTTAAGAAGTAGAATTTTATAGTGTCAGTGTGGCAGTCCACTAACCCGAAGACCTACATGAATAGGTCTTCCTGTTTGGCAAGCATAACATAAGATGATAAATATATAATAAATTCATAAACAATTCTTGTAGCAGTTTATTTTCAAAGAGATCAGTTAATAGATGTAATACCGTTCCCTTCCTTCCTACACCTACATGACCATGCAGTTTATTGTTCCACAGGATTTGCTGAGGTCTGTTATTTAAACTTTTAACTTGAAGGGCCTTGAGTTTTCTTTTCAGTACTCCTCAGACTATACTGCTAGATTTTTGGTGAAAAAGTACTTAGGAGGTCTAATGAGGCCTTCACTCTATCAATCTGCAATTGATGTCATTACTCACATTGGTAAGGTTAAGTTATGTAGATGCCACACACACCCCCCCCCCCCATGAGTTGCAAAATAGTGCTACAAGCATGCTAACAATCTAAATGTGTGAACTGCATCTTTATATATCTTTGAAACTGAACTATATCACATGATTGTTCATTACTACTGTGGATTTTCCTTTATTTCCTGAAAGCATGTTGGGATACATTGAGTAGAGCTTAAGAAGGCTGAAATTTATTTATGTATCATAAAGTCAGAGACCAGTATTACAGTCTGTAACAGTAAGTACACTGTAAAGGCAGAAATTCCTCTGAAGAAATGATGAGAAATAAATATTTCATACTTGTACAAAATTTCTAATAAGAAGCAATCCCGAGGAGTAACATAAAATATAAATGAAATAAAAGCAGAACTATACTTTATGGTCCAATTAAGTTTTATAAAGATTTCCTTTAGAAATCAGCGCATTAATAGCTCCTTTGCAGGGCATAATACTTTCTGTTTAGTCCCACATTTTCTACTCGGTAAGCTACAACAGACTTTACTGATTAGCTGTTTTAAACAATGAGTAAATGAAATCAAGCCAAGTTACATTATACAAGTATATGTTGTCTTCTTCTTCAGACTTGGAAAAGCTGTTGCACCTTGCCATGTCTCTGCGTTTGCAAACAGCAGAATATAGTAAATGATGGTTTATAAAAAATTCCTTAGCACTCTGAATATATGCATTTCATTTACTTAATGCAGACATGCAGCTGTTAACTATAGACCCATACCAAACAGTAAAGTGGTGCTGTTGCTTCTGATGATGTTGATGATAATAATGATATGACCTGAGATCCAGTTGTACGTTCTCATTCCAGATGAAAACGTTGCTCTTATCCTTCTCTTTTGCACCATTGATTACTTTTATGGTGTTTGCCAAATCCACTTCTTCAGTGCATTTTTGTGAACAGCTATCATTGTTACAAAGACACTCCATAGCAACTTTCTGTTACAAACCCATTGCCCAGTCCTCATTTATATCACTACAATGAAACGTTTGCTGTCTTTCTCTTCTGTCCTAATTGGTGGGAAATCTTTCAGTGAAGACCAGTTGGTTAAGACAGTTCAACTGAATAATGTTTTAACCAAAATGTGAAGTTCAGTTTGATATCTTTCCAGTGGAGGGTCGTGATATTGGACTGCAGCCCCCCAGCTGTGAACCACAATGGTACAGTCCTTGAGTCCTACAAATCATCGGCTCCTTACAAAGTGAATCTGGACTGCTACCTTACCAGTCTGGATTCAGGAAAAAGGACACAGACTGCCGATTCCCCAGAAGTCTATGCACTGCTAACAACATAGACTGGAAGGGGATCAGACTGCAGAGTCAGCAGTCTTGGAACGTTCAAAAGAGCTGAGAAACCGGAAGTGCGCATTCTAGCACAAATACTGGGTTGCAAGAGAAAGCTATGTGGATTACTTTACTGCAGCAGGTACAAGAAAGCTACATGGATTACTCTACCCTCAAGCTGTACAGGTACGAGAGCAGGTTGCAGGAGAAAGCTATATGGAACAAAGAAGTGTGTGTAATGCCCCACTTAGTTGGTGCTGGTGGCTAGAGACAATTCAGAATACCTGCTGGTGGGCTTGAATCCTGTACCTTGGGTGTAGGTAACAAGAGCCTGAATTCCCTACCCACCACCATTTGTGAAACCTCTGCAGGTTTTTGCCTCATATTATGTTCTGTTCCTCGTAAAATCTGTGGTTCTGTTCCTCGTAAAATCTGTGGTTTCTGAGTTTTTCATTCTTTAAATAGTTGATGGTACAGTAGCAGCATTGTTGTCTCACAGCTAGAGGTTCTCTGGTTTGATTCTTGGCTGGAATGCCTTCTGTGTGGAGTCTGCATGTCCTCCCTGTGTTTGTTCTGGTGTCCTTCCATGTTATAAAAACATGTGTCTGTAGTATTTCTCCCTGGGCCTCTGCTGAAAATTGGCTTTTGTTTCAAGTCAGATTTTTCTGGTTAACAAATGTTAAATAAGTAAAATTGACATGCATTTGAATTTCAGACTTCATATTCTTCAGAAAGTACATAGTAACACAAAATCTTTTATTCTAGCAATTTACTAAGTTTATAAGATGAATATTTGAAATTTGTCCCTATTTGTGGGACTGTATTCCCCCATTATTGGCTTCTTCCAGGTTTTTTGTGCTAAGGTTGAGAGCTATGGTGAGAACTGAATTCAATTAATATGTTTGAGGGCTGTGTTTCCCCATTACTGGCTTTGCCCAGGTGTTTTGTGCTTAGAGGTTGACAGCTATGGTGAGAACTGAATTCACTAAATTATAGCCATTTAAGTTTCAGTCTTCCTCTCTTTCACAAAGCAGCAGATGTGGCATAGTGGTATATTCCTATGACTGTTTTGCACAGGGTCCTGGGTTCAAGCCTTAGTAGTGAAATGCATGGTGGTAACACAGCATTTTATTCTTGCAACTTTCCAAGATTATACAAGCAATGTTTAAAATGTGTCCCTGGTTTTTGGGCTTTTGTCCCTCCCCAGTACATTTTGGCTTTTTCCAGATTTCTTGTGCTGCAAAGTTGAGAGATACAGCTGAGTGTTGAGTAGATTTTACAAGGAGCTGAGAGCTGCTGGGGAAGAGAAGATTAGTACTGCTTATGCTGAGACTGCTTGCATTGTTAATAGCACAACAGGTAGTGCACTTGCTTTTGATGCAGAAACCTGTGGGTTCTACTCCCACTGTATGTAGATGCATTGCTGATATTATACTGTGTTATAAATGGGGTGGATGCTGCTGTCTTGAGAATGTCCTCTTTGGCGAAGATACGTAGTAACTATGAACCTGTCCATTATTTGCCATCCATTCCCAGTAACTATGAACCCGTCTGTTATTTGCTATCCATTCCCTATTGCAATATTGCTAGCTTATCATTTTTTTAATGTATGATAGGCAATTTATTCCTCAAGGGCAACAGGCACTTTGTAGATGAAACAATGAAATATAAAGTTGTTTGCTAGCAGCAACCTCTTCATTAGTTACAGATATTTTTAATGTGGAATTATTTAGATGACATTTACTTCTGCAGAGATTGTGCATATTTACTGATACTGTTGGATTGCAGAGGTTTGAGTAGACTTATATGATGGAAATGTTCTCAGTTGGGCAGTTTTGTCATTATTAGTGCAGGCATTTTGTTTCATTGTTTACTGGAAAAATGTTCAAAACAATAAATTTAAAACACCCTCTAACAACTCTACTGTATTATACAAGGAATATAATTTAATGCACTCAGGAAGGTGCATGACAGAACACATGTATGTTTTGTGTGCAAGGGGTCTATCATTTGAAAATAGCCCAAAGTTAATCTTTATCTGCCACTAGCCAAATGTATTTTCTTTGAATGTGGGTTTCAATGCTGTTTCAATGAATGTGAGTTTCAAAGGCAGAGAAGTTTTATTGCTAAGTCTGTTTTCAGTGTGAGACTGCATTGCTTTGTTCAGCAGATGTGTTAGTGTTTGTGCTGTAAAATGCAAAATAAAACTTTCAAATAAAGTCCAAATCATCGTAGAAGTAAAGCAATATGCACATTGGTGTTTATGGTAAATGGGTTAAAATAGTCAAGTAATGGTTCATTGGAATGGCTGCAGGGGGGAGGCTCCATTCGACCATGATTTTGTGAGGGGGAAGGGCAGAAAACTCAAAGGCAGCCCTGGCTGAACTATACCTCTCAACTGTCCAGATTTTCACAGAATAAATTGATTTTTGCTTCTTATTTTTGGTTTGTTCCTCATAAAAGTTGTGTTTTTCTGACACATCATTTAGGAATTAAGTCACTAAATAATGACAGACACTGAGTTTCAGACTTCATAACCTTCGGAAAAATGCATGCTAAAGCAAGATCTGTTATTCTGTCAACTGTCTCAGTTGATACAAGAGCAATTTTTAGTACTGTTTATATGTTCCCCAACATATTTGGCCTTGTCCAGATTTCCTGCGTTAACAGGTTGAGTGGTCCATGCAAATAAATTGCTTTATAGATTTAGGTATATCCAAACCCCTCAACTGTCCCTGATTTTGGCTCAAAATGTTGCTCTTCCCCTAATAATCCCTTCACAAAATGACAATTTTGGAGGAAAACATGGAGGGTTTACAACTAATAAATAACTGTAATAATCAGAGTCATGCATTACTTTTATTTCAGAAATGCATGTAGATTCTTTTATTTTGTCAGCTGCTCAAGTTAGCAGCACTAATATTTAAAAAGTGTCCCTTCTTTGACAGGTTCCCAGCTGTACTGTGTGGCTATTTTGTATTTTTGCATCACATTGTTGGTCCATTTTTCATAAAATTGTGTTTTTTTGGCAAATTAGTGGCAAATCATTAAAGACTGAAGTTAGAAAATAATGACAGACATTTGAGTTTCAGATTTCATACCCTTCATAAAATTCATACTAATACAAGACCTACTATTCTATTATCTTTCTAAGTTTATAAGAACAATATTTAAAAATTGTCATTTTTGGACCTTTGTCCCACTTCTATGTATGGCTTTGTCCAGATTTCTTGCTCTGAGGTTGAGAGGTTTGACAAATGTGTCAGGGTCATCAAAGTCAGTCAGAGACATTTCAAATTGTGACATACTTGTTGCACCCCACTCCCCCATGTAGTGACTCCGGATGTGTCCAAGCAAGGCAAGGGGCAGTTATGCAGTGTAACTGTGCAGAGTATCCCCCCATCCAAGGTAGACACAAGTACTACAGTGGCTTTTCATCTGTCCTTGATTTTTCAGAATATTCTGGTTTCTGTCATATTTTTATATTGTTGATTTATGCTTATTATTATTCAGAAAGTGCATGTTGCTCTGTGTTTAAGTAGCAACACTTTAATGGCCATCGGGTAAGCTTGTCTGAGATTGTAAGATGCAAGTAAGCTTTAATAAGCATACTGTTAAAGAACTGCTAACATTGAAAGCCTTTCTGTTGTTGCCATGCAGAGAATACTTACATAACTAGATAAAGTATAAGCCTTGGGTTTTGAAATGCATATGACATTATTTGTAATAAAGGACAGGATTACATTATTTTAAGAAGCTCATTACATTTGTTGGAAACTTGCAGTCATCTTTGCAGGCTTTACCTGTAAACTAATCAGAATGCCAGTCTATCATGTGTAGTCCATAACCTGTGCAGTAATCCTTTAAGCAATGTATCTTAAGCTTGTTTCTTGTTTGCTTTTCGTTTTTTACTTTGATCATGTTTTCCCCATGAAACAAGTAGATCATTGTTGTCAGGCAGCAAGTCTTTTTTGGATAAGAAACATTTTTACAAGTGGGGGTATCACAGAGATTGCTACTTTCAGCATGTTACTTGGTACTTTAATAAAGCTGAATATAAATTATAATTAGAACTGCAGTATAAGGAGAAGTGGTTTGAGTTGAGTGCTGCTTGTTTTTCTTATACTTGATTTTGACCGGCATTCCAGTAATGTATTTAAAAAGTAATTTATTTTTCATGCCTCACAACCTTTTTGTTTCCATCTAAATATTAAGTAAGCTGTCATGCAGCCAATGCATTGAAATCTTTTTTTTCCTACACTTCATTTTGCCTTGATTGGACTCTCATAATGACGGTTCGGCACCCAGGGCAGCGTATTTAATTAAAGTTACAGTTTTTGTGGCTTTGAGCATAGCTCCCCCTCTTTCTAGTTGGTCACACCCCTTCCCATTGACCCCACCCATTCAGCTGTCTCCTGCAGCCCCCTTTTGATTTGAAGTCACCAGCCACCACTGAATCTTTCTTCAAGGTTTGATGAACTCAGATACAACAGTTCTGACTTCAGAGGTGCAACTGTTTTGCCTCCACACACACACACACACACACACACACACACACACACACACACACACACACACACACACACACACACACACACACACACACACACACACACACACACACACACACGCACACATAGATATATATATATATATATATATATATATATATATATATATATATATATATATATATATAAATGATGTTTTAATTTTGGTCTAAGCACGGCTTGGTCCCTTCATCTTGACTATATGGTCTCGAACCAATCAGATGGCCAAGCTGCATATATGTGAATTAGTGGGGCAAAAGTGTAAGACATTCGCACAAGAAAAGCATAGCTATGCAAATGTGTATAGTTATGTACATCACTTACATGATATCTAAACTAACTTTGCTGAATAAATGGATGTATACATTTTATAGATGAGGAAACATCACAAGAGAATGCATGCTGTGCAAGGAATGTATGCAAACAATTATAGGAATCTGATTAAGTGGACAGATGCATTATTAGAAATCAAGTACAGAGAAAGAAAGACTGATGAGGCTAGATTATGATAAGGATGAGAGGTGCTATAGTGGGCTCTAGGTATATGCTAAGAGAGAAAGGAAGGAGCTATTAATGTTGTGAAGAGGACAGGGTGTTTACTGGTTAGCAACACAAATGGCTGCATGAGGGATAACTATTGAGTAGAAAAGAAGACGGGACTAGAAGTATGTACATATACCATTGTGGTAGGATGGATAAGAAGAGTCAAAGTGTTGTAGGGATCAAATTGCATTACAGATGTAGAGATAAGTATTGTAATATTTGGTAACAATAGGAAAGGAGGAAGCTTAAATATTTAGGAAGGTGAGTGAGACTGAATACTTTTCAGTGAGGGTGACAGTAAATTAAAGCAAACTGGACAAAAAGAATGTGACAGCTGCACAAGTTATGAACGTGGTAGGAAGGGAAAGAAACAATACAAGGAGGACGGAATGAGGTCAAAGGGGTATAGACTGAAGAGGAAAAATATGATTACCAGCTCTATGAGAAAAGAGCTAATGGAATGTTTCTATACTGTGAAATGCACATGCCTGGTGCTTACGTTTAGAAGGTAATAGTTTAGGAGAATGCTTTAAAGAAATTATCAAGTGACATGGCAGTTACATGTCTTTAATTTGAAAAGTTGTGAGTTAATAACAAGTTTAAAGTAAGATAATGCTGTATCAGAGGCATACAGGAATAAAACTCTGACTTCGACCTAAGTGACCTGGACTTGATTTGTGGTTTGGCTGCTTGACAGAGTAGCAGCTGAGCATGAGCATGCCAGTCCTGGAGGTTAAACTCCCAGCTGGCCTTATGCCACCATTCCAAAACACAATTGTGTTGGAAAACAGGGATGGAGTCAGCATGTGGGGGCCAGTGCAAGAGAGTGGCTATAGGCATCAGGTGATGGTAGTACATGATGGAAGCACATGGAGGGGGGCATGAGTGGTAGTTAAATGGATACTGGTAGACTCTCTGGTGATGTAGCTGACCATGTCATCACTTGTGGGAATAGTTCATGCATTAATGCTCTCATAGCTGGAATGTTAACAAGATCACAACTTCCCAAGTATGCCTGGATGACAAATAATCCAAAAAGATCCTCCACCTATAGATAATGAATGGGGGTCAAGTTGAACAGGAAGCTTGGTCAGGTCATTGGCAGACATAGGAAGAAAAACCTTATCAGGAGCATTTAAAATCAGGAAAGTATACAGTAGTTTTACAAATCTGTTGAAAATTCATATGAAATATTAGCTCTATAGTATGGATAAGAAACATTACCAGAAAGGTTACTAGTCATAGAACTTTAAATGCAACAGAATGTGATAACTTAGAATGGCTTATCAATAGCATTTTGATAATTACTTATTGAAATAAGGGACTGAGATTATTGTATAGAATCGTGAGTAATAGTAAGCTTTATGTACACCATGAAATACCTGGGGCAAATTTAAGTTTCAAATGTGTTGAACATAGTACTAAGTGAATTAGTAAGAAGTATGTGACTGTATAGCAACTTTAGTAGAAATATGGCAGCCACAACCATGAATTTAGCTTCACTGGACACACAGCACTTTGCCCTTTAGAAATCTCAAAAAGTTCCTTCCTCTCTGAGAAAGAAATACTGGTATGAGTACTAAGGCAGGAATATTGGTATGAGTACTGAGGCAGGAATACTGTTGTGAGTACTGAGGCAGGAATACTGGTGTGAGTACTGAGGCAGGAATACTGGTATAAGTACTGAGGCAGGAATACTGGTATGAGTATTACATTTAGATTGCAATTTAGATTAACATCTAGGTATTTAATTTCTGTTACTGGTTATTGACTAAGTAGACCTAATATGGAGTCTTATGGGCATCACTGGGATAAGCATTGGTACACATAAAGCATTTTCCTGTTTTGATGTCTTTTCTGTTCTGTCAGTTATTGGTATGCCAGTTTATGTGGTGAGTGCAAATACTCATTTGGAAGATATGTTAAACATACAAAGCTTGTGTGAAACTGTCAGATATTTTTGAAATGTCCAAAACATTGCAACAGCTTCTCTAGCCATCACAGCCCCAACTGTCGAGATTTTCAAAAATTGTCCCGATTTTTGTCTTTAGTTTTGGTCTATTCCTGATAACATTTTTGTTTTCTGAGAAATCTTTGGCAAACCTTTGAAGACTGAGGTCAGAAAATCATGACAGGCATTTGAGTTTCAAACTTCATACCCTTCAGAAAAATCCATGCTATTGCAAAACCTGTTATTCTACCAACTTTCTAGGTTTGTAACAGCAATATTTAAAAATGTCCATATTTTTGGGCCTTTATCTCCAGTTATTTATGGCTTTGTCTGGAATTCTTGCTATAACAGGTTGAGAGGTATGCTAGCCGTACTGTGCTCAGTTTATATGCTGACACTGACAGCAAAAGGGGCAGGGTCCATCCTGAAGTCAAGCTGTGATATGCTGATCAGATTATATTCCTGTACAAAGAATTACAATTTGTTTTCAGATAATTTTTGTCAGTTTTCATAGGGGTAAAAGAAACATATGCTAACGTATTTCTCTAAATTGCCTCTGGTAAATGCTGTAGATGATTTGGGCTGCAGTGAATGATAGTTTGAAGCTGAATGCCAGTAACACTTTTCACAAAATTATTACACATCTCCAAATGCTGATGCCATGGATGCCGCCTCTCCCTCAGTTGCTATGCCATAGCTGCTTGTTAACTTGCAAACAAAAAATTATTACCCCTTCTAATTCAAAAGGAAATGTAGTAATTTTTTTATTTAACTAGTAGATTACTGTTTGATGAAAACTTTGTGACATTCAGTAAAATAGATAAACTCTATAAGAGTCGCTTCACACAAGAATACTGTTACTTATTTTTTGAAAGTATACAGTCAGTTCAACATGGAAAAGCCTACATCCACTTCAGGACTGTAACAGTAAGAATAGATCAGTGACTTTTCACAGAGTTGTTTTCCTGTTAGTAAGTGAAACTCTGAAAGAAAGTAGTGTGCTAAACTTTAAAAACTAAGACCACTCATGAAACTAATGTCAAGTTTCAGATTAGTTATGTAGTTAAAAGACATTAATCAGAATCTGCTATTACAACTTATTTGTCTTTATTATTAAATAAAACCGAAGATGCAGTTTGTCTTCAGAAAACCTCTAGATCCATGTAGCGTGTTGTTATCTTGCCTACATCACCAGGAAATCTTTGTAAGTGTTTATGTTAAATCTTACTAATTTCCGCTGCATTGACTTCCTGGTTCTGTAAACCATTACTTCAAATAGCCTGATCTGATTTTGAATTTTACACGTTTCCATTTTTAGTTTCAAACAATGAAACTCTTTTGTCTGTGTGCAAAGCCTGAGTGAAATATAAAAGATTTCATGAACAAAAAAAATACATTAATGTGAGCAATAACAGAGTAGTTCAAACTAATTACACAGAATAATCAAATATGTAAGGTAAAAGTCATATGACATGTACAAAATAGATGACAGTATAGTTACAGAACTTGTACATTAACTTTGGTGCCCAAGCTGCAATTAAATAATATACTTTTAAGGCATTGAGAAGAACCATATAGCGTTATATTTGTTTTAGAGGTGTTTATTATTGGTGTCCTTAGAAGATTTGGTGATGACTATATCATGTGCATGAAGAAGACAATTTATTTGGAGGTGGTCACAATGCATGCCATTAATGAAAAGTAAAAAAAGAAGTGGCATAAACCTGGAGGTTGGTATAATGGTTATGGTATTTACCTCAAGTCACAAGGTAGCGGGTTTGATTCTCAACATCAAAAAGGAAAGTGCCTAGGCTAAAAATGGCCCTCAAGGACAGTTAGCCTAGTACTTAGCTATGAGCCTAAAACTGACACTTTTAAGACTCCCTGAGTATATATCATCAGCCTATGGATTGCGAATCAGATCCCATCATTCTGATGTTTTAAAGTTGGTAAGTTTTAAACCAAAGTGTAACTTCAGTACAGAAACCTCTAGAAGGTAACTTATTAAGCAGCAGTGTATAAAATATGCAGACATGTAACCATTCCTTATGAATGTATTCTTAGTCAATATCTACAAAAATGTGAAAACCATGTAAAGCTTATATGGGATATCCTGTTAAGGATCAGACCATTCGGTCAGTTTCCAAAGTTTTAGGGCACTTTCAACATCTCCTAGCTAGTGCAGAGCTTGAGAATTTTATTATCCACCTGCACCGTTCTACTAAACTAAGCATTGACATGCTGTGCAGTCTGAAAATCAGGTAATCTAAATGCATGGTAGACACTCTCAATTGTAGGTGTGCACAAATATATGTACATGTATATGTATATTTATAGCTATATAATATGTGTATGTACAGTGTGTGTGTGTGTGTGTGTATATATATATATATATATATATATATATATATATATATATATATATATATATGTATAGGTCCCCCTCCTCAAGATCAACTGTATGTTTGGTTGACAGCTCTTCAGCTGACCAGCTGGTTGACAGGTATCCATACTAAAGCAATTAATTGGAAAGGGAAATATGCCCTTACCCCATGTTTGTGCAGTCTTGGAGTTGGTATATATAATTAGCAGGAGGTATGGAAAGTGGAGCTCCCCTGCAAGAAATTATGTTTTTCTTTGTTTTGTTTTTCTAAACTTAAATTTTGTGTGCACTGAGGTTTTTCAGTGCATATATTGCTGTGTGTCAACGTGGGCATTTCCAATGTGATTGTGCCAACATTTTGCAGGTGAGCATTGGGTATATACAGTGTATAGTAATACACCCATATCCAGTGCTTTTTTTTTCAAACAAAAAGGTAGCGGTATGCATACATTGCATTTGGATCAAATTTGAGGTAGTGTGAAGGACTGAAGGTATATAGAGGCCGAGTGTCAGAGTGCTACTTTTTTGTTTATTTGGCGAAACTGACATAACGTGTTATATCCTTTAGTCATCCTGGTGTTCCAGACATCTCACTGTATCACATCCCCCTTTCAGATGGAGTCTAACCAATCTTTTCCAGGTACATCTTCAGAAAGTTACTTGGGAAGATTTAACAGCTAATGAAACATGGCTTTGTAACTCAAAACTCATGGTCAACCCCCCCACCCCCCCAAAAAATCCTTTTTTCTCTAAATCCTCTTTCATGAAAAAATAAATAAAATCAGGTGCACAAACATATTACATACTCCTAAAATATGCACATTTAATATACAGGTACACACAATAAATTTAAACAGCATAGAAGCCCGTGTATATACACCAATAGTTTAATGTCTACCAGAAGCCATCTCAAAATGGGACAATTTCAAATTACATCGTACCCTTCTGAAATCACACAGAAGCTATCAAATCAGTCGTGTAACTAAAGGCATCTTTCCTGCACAAAACCAAACAATATGTTACTGTATCTTGAAATACTTTAGCAAGACATATGCACATTATTACTCAATTCAAAAGTTAAATTTCTTGGACGGTGTAGTCACTGACAAAAAAATTAAAACCACATTAATTACTTCCTGGACCCAAGAAACAAGTATAAGCCACCTTCTATCCAAACATATTTGTCTCTTTTCTCACCATTATCTGTTTTGGCACCAAGCTCTCCCTTGGCACTATTCCACTTAGAACTTCCTGCTGTTGTTATGGTCGATCCTCCTTCTTCTGTGGCTACTGCTGTTATTGCAACTAACAACAAACACAAACAAGCTTGGCATAAGCAGCACTAAACTTCTCTCCCCTGAAGAACTGTGCAGCACAAGAAATCTGGAAAAAGCCAAAATTTATTGGGGGGGGGGGCAAAGGTCTAAAAACCAGGAACACATTTTAAATATTGCTTGTATCATCTTAGAAAAGCTGCTAGAATAAAATGTTTTGTGTTACCATGAGTTTCCTGAAAGACAGGAAGAATGAAACTTAAATGGCTATCATTATTTATGGATTCAATTCTCACTGATTTCCTAGGTTGGGGTAGATGTCACCTCTTAGCTTAAGATGAGATATTACTAGCTGGAGTAAGTATGGTAATTTGAATGATAATTTGGTATATTTGCAGAGGAGGCAAAGAGTGGGTGGCTGTTGTGAGTATCTGTAAATATAATGGGTTGCATTAGTAATGTTAAATAGGTATGGTGTCATGGTGAAGGTTGTGTATGTGCTGTAGTAAGGAGGAAATGTTAAGTGGGTGGCTGATGAGTTTTTAGATATGGAGTGGTGCTGGTAGGATGTAAGATGAAGTAAAAGTGTCAGGAGAATTGAGATAGAGCTGTGTAAGAGTATCATTATATTATACCTGGTGTGGAAGGAGGGTGTGGCTAACTGATCCCACCTGAATGGTTGTGTGGAGTGGTTATTTGATTGGTTGAATTTAGTGGTATATGATTGGATAGTTGTGTGGGGTGTGTGGTGATTAGTTGTTTGTGAGTGAGTGGTGGGAATGGTGTGGTTAAAATAAATGTAGGATTAGTGAGGGCAGGTGAGAATTGGGGGCATGGTAGGGGAACAGAGTGAGCCCAAACTGAGTGGGGCAAGACCTGAATCAGAGCTGATGGAACAGAAAGCAATCAATAGTCCAGTTAGAGCGAGAGCACAGGTAAGTATTGGCAGTGGGGTGCTTCCAGGTTACTGGCACTTGAGAGCTGTGCAAGATCAAACTATATATAAAACTATAAGAAGTAATTCCTAGAAGTGAATATCAGGGCAGAGAAAGTAGAATTAAGGAGTAGTGGCATTCTGGTGATGTGCGGGTGCTTAATGCATCAGGAGTTATTTTACAGTATATTGCAGGCAGTTATTTAAAATAGTCCAAAATGTACAAGTGTTTTAAATGGAAGGGTGATGGAAATTAATGCAGAGTAGCTGTGGGAGGTCTTCCAGATAAATCCAGTAGGGTAACATTTGCCTTTTATTTTGATGGTAAAAGAGTAGGACAGGTACCTAAGAAAAAGGTAGTAGAATGAAAATAAGTTAGATTTGTTAAGTGATGAAAGACGTGAGAGAATGACGGGTGAATGATACCAATGTTTAGTGCAAAATGCAGCTAAACATTGTAAAAAAAAATTACATCTTCTTTTCCAACTCTTATTTCAAAACCTCTAACAATGACATTATGATAGAAAATAAACCTTACAGATAATACAAAGTACAAATGTAATAGGAATGACAGAACAAAATTCTGTAGCAACTTATTGCTTTAATATGGAATTAATTATCTTACAGTAGTCACAGATCAGGCAGATTTAACATACATCAGGCAGATTTAAAATACGCTACACATACTGCGACAGGCAGTTATAGTCGTCACGGAACAGGCAGATTTAACATACGCTACACATACTGCAACAGTTAGGCAGTTATAATCGTCATAAATCAGGCATATTTAACATATGCTACACATACTGCTACAGTTAGGCAGTTATAGTCATCACAGATCAGCCAGATTTAACATATGCTACACATACTGCTATAGTTAGGCAGTTATAGTCGTTGCAGATCAGCTGGATTCAACATATGCTACACATACTGCAACAGTTAGGCAGTTATAATCGTCATAGATCAGGCATATTTAACATATGCTACACATACTGCTATAGTTAGGCAGTTATAGTCGTCACGGATCAGGCAGATTTAACATACGCTACACATACTGCTACAGTTAAGCAGCCAAATTATGCCCAGCCTTAACATCAACTTTAAATATTGTTTCTTCTAAGCAGTCACATAACACTGTAGCTTAAGAGTACTGCGTTCATCAGTTTAACCACATTTGTTAGTGTACCAATCTTATATTACCCAAACATTAACATTTAATTGAAGAACAAACTGCTGCTCAAACATAGACTGGGAGCATTACTCTAGCTCCAACACCCTAGCCCAAAGGTTACTAGAATTTATAAACTCAAATGCTATGGAACAACTTGTTACCACTCCCACAAGAGGGGAAAACATACTGGACCTAATCATCACCAACATGGGGACTCTATGCTCCAGACCAGAAGTGTATCCCTCAATGGTAAGATCAGACCATAAACTAATCTCACTGGATATTCACATCCTGACTCCACCCCCTGCCCTGAAAACCACAGTGATAAATTTCTCTAAAGCAAATTTCACACTCCTCAAAACCGAGGTGGAATCCTTCAAAGCCCCCGGGCCTGTGGAAAATACGGCCCAGACCGCAGAATCCTTTATAAACGCATTCTATGAACACCTTCAGGAATGCATGGATCATGCAATCCCAAATAAAACCAAGACTCAATCCTCCAAAGGCAGACATCCTGTCTGGTGGATCCCAGCCATAAACAAACTATACAATAGAAGGAGGAAGCTACTACATGATAGAGCAAAATCCCAAAAAGGGAAGGCATCTCTGATCAGTATTAGCAAAAAACTACGGGCACTCATAAAATCATCTAAGGCCAGCTTCAAGAGAAAAATTGCACAGGACACTAAGGATAATCACAAGGCTTTCTTTAGTTATGTTAGGAACCTGGGTGGGAATTCCCAGATATGCTCAGAATTAGTCTAAAATGACAAAAAATACACCGAACCCACAGACATTGCCAACATCTTAGCTGACAGGTTCAGCGCAAACTTCTCCCCCTCCTCCCCACCAAAAGGGCAAATATCTATGCCAGCAGAGTGCTGCCCCTCTGACATCTCAGATGCTCAGGTAAGAGCTGCCCTCTCCAAAGCAATAAACACAGCATCAATGGGACCAGACATAAAACTACTGTTCAATCTCAGCCTTACTACAGGATATGTACCCAAAGAGTGGCGTACAGCAACAGTGGTCCCTCTCCACAAAGGTGGTGCCTCAACGGATCCTGGAAACTATCGCCCCATAAGCCTGACTAGCTTGGTCTGCAAAGCTATGGAAAGGATCATCATGGACCTCATAAATAAAGATATTGGGGACCTACAGACACTGGATCCTACCCAGTTCGACTTTGTTAAGGGCAGGTCCTGCCTCTTAAACCTGGTTGATTTCTTTGAAACAGTCACCAAGGCCATTGACGAGGGGAAGGTGGTCCACACAGCCTACCTGGACCTCGCAAAAGCCTTCGATACAATACCCCACTCGGGCATTATAGATAAGCTCACGAGCTTAAATATAAACCCCTGTGTCACTAGATGGGTTGCAAACTGGCTCAAGGACAGAACCCACATGGTTAGAATTGCTGGAGCCATGTCATACTCCAAACCAGTTACAAGTGACGTCCCACAAGGCTCAGTCCTGGGACCTCTCTTGTTCAGTATATATTTCTCGGAGGTACAGGCCAACACGGAAGGACTGTGACTGACCAAGTTTGCAGATGACTGCAAACTGGGTGCCATAATCGACTCTCCAGCCGACACAAGCATCCTCCAAAAGGGCCTCATAGAAACAGACAACTGGTGCCAGAGCCATGGCCTCAAGCTAAACGCCAGAAAGTATATAGTCATCCCCTTTGGCAAAAACAAAGTGCCCACAAATTACCACATAGGTGGTAATCCATTAAGTACAGAAGAAGTAATTAGGGACCTGGGGACCCAAGTTGATAGCAATCTCTCATTTGACAACCACGTGGTCAAAGTGGTTAGAAAAACATTTTATATAGCCCACCTAATCATGAAGGGATTCACATCTAGATCAGGGGAGGTCATCGTGCCTCTTTACTCATCCCTCATCAGGCCCATAATTGAGTACAATGCCCCTTTTGGGATGTACCTTACCAGACACCTGCAGCAACTGGAAAGACCCCAAAAGTACCTCACCAAGAGGATCAAAGAGCTCAAACAGATGCCATATGCTGCCCGGTTAAAGAAACTCCAGCTCTACTCAGTGGCATACCGCCTGCTCAGAGGCGATCTGTGCCTGACGTATAAAGCCATGTCCAACCCGAATTAATGGACATGCTGCACCTCAGAAAATCCAAATCCCATCGAGCTACGCTCGAGACTTGAACCTCAGCACTGAAATAAATAGGACATGCTGGAGGGACAGATTCATAACCCAGAGGCTCCCTTCACTCTGGAATAAAATCCCAGTCCAGGTTAGGCAGAGTCCCTCATTGACTCTTCAAGAGGAATCTTGATGAGTGGATGGGAGATCATAGGTTTACCCCAGGTATCACTTCTGTGTCACTGTTAGACAGAGGCACAGTATACTAACCTCGAAAAAGGGCATAGCAAAATTAATTTAAAATGGGTGGCGAAAGCCAAACACACTCTGGCTAGGCTTATAAATGCCCTAGGGCAGATAACCTAGTATGAACCTATGAACCTATGAACCTATGCTCCTTGGCACTCACAGTGAACTGCAAGAATTAAGCATTAATGACAAGTCCTCACTTGCATTTGCATTTACTAAGCACAGCCATACTTTAATTTCAGATAAACTGAATTATTGCTGCTTCAAAGGAGTCACATTGAGCTATATACGGAAAGTATTTGCTATTCCATGATTACAGTCCCATTGTTTAATTACTATAAATCTTGTCCCTGCATGCATTCACACTGTCTAAATACAGCTGTACTTAGTGATTAAAAATAGTTTAGTACAACACTCAAGTTAATTTCTGTTGGCTGGCTTATCCCAAGTATATATGATTTACAATTAGGACAGAATCCCTAACACCATATTGCAAGATAGTTATTTAGAAACCTTAGGTACACTGTATAGAAGTAGACCATTAAGAGCAAATAACAGTTAATATCCTAAGCATATCTGTTCACAATTATCAGCAGCAAAACATTACAAACCTTAAGTAAAGATAGGATAAGAAACAGCTTATGTACCACTTGCTGCTACAGCATGCTTATCATGATTAGTCCCTAGGCTTGGCCGCTCGTCACCAGAAGATGCAAGCGCTAAGGGTAGATAGCAGTGGAAGGAGAGTAAAAATGGCGCCAAATGCCAACCAGTGGATTGTGTATGGCACAGAAGTTGTTGAAAGGTGCAAGAGGGATAAAGGAGTATAGGTTTACTAAGACTGCAAAGAGAATACAAGATAGAATGTAAAAGAATTCAGTTATAAAAAAGGATGGGAATAGTTATAGTCTCATCATCAATCAATTTTGTTTATTTCTTTTATTTTATTTTACCTGCTGCTGGAGATGTAGGAGGAGCTGGAGAAGTGGAAGAAAAGTATTTTTTCATTATTACCCGCCAGCTGCCACACAGCTCTGGTCTGGTCCAAGACGAGTAAGTCCAATGAGACTGTCTGCTGCTAGCCTGCTGCTTAGGACACACAGGGAAGGGTTGCGCTCCCTTGTGTTGCTTGCTTCCTATCCTGGCTGCCTCTAACTTTTACACTAAATAAATAAGCTTAACTCCCTCTGCCTGCTTGTATTAGTTAAAAAAAATAAATAAATGAAAATCCCTGCCTGTCTTACTTTGTTGTTGGCCCGGGAGGTCTATTCGTCCTCCTCTCCACTCTCTCTCTCTTTCTGATTTGGAAACAGGAAATGGACCAGTCTGGATTGGTCAGCTGCTGCAGTGAGATGTGACACACACGTAACATGTGCAAGTCATAAAAATATAACAAAACACACAGACTCAGACACAGCCGTATTCCGACAGGCTAGCAGGCTGTTCACGAAACTGACGTCATCATGTACACCTCTGCGTGTGATGACATCAGCAAAAAAAAAAAATTGAACAAACACGCTGAGAAATTCAGGAATTAAGGGGGCCAATCAGGAACTCATGGCACCCTAGTATTTGGACCTCGAAACCAGGTAATGCCGAGGAATTCGGTACGGTTGAGAGGTATGCAATACACTGATTTTTATAAATCATTTTGTGAGCATGAAGCATCCTTCTTATTTTACTATTTAATCTATCCAACATATTTTGGGGCCAGTCAGTCACTCCAAAACTGTAAGTTAGGACAGGAAGAGCAAATTGGTTTATAGCTTGGATTTTGTTCCTAGATGTCAACACTGTTTTCACGATTAATTTAAGTCTTCTGAAGTATTCCTTACTAAGTTTTATTCACATTTGTTCATGTTTTATTGTTGATCCTTCATCAATTCCCAGATATTTACATACTCCCTCTTGCTCAAGTTCTTTTATATCACATTTTTGTCCCAAACTGATGTTTTCCTGGTGCTGCAGTTTTCCTCCTTTAAAGGTTGCTTTTGCACATTTTTCAAGACCAAATGACATTCTTATATCATCTGAAAAAGTTTTGACAACCTGCAGTTGTGCTTTCAGTTCCTCATCTGATGAGCTATACAGTTTTCAGTCATCAATAAAGAGAAGATGAGAAGTCTTTACACTTTGTTGTTTTCTAGGAGCCAAATTATAGGCATGGCCTAAAATGTTAAGTAAACAGCTTAATGAGTTAAGAGCAAGGCAGAGTAGCAATGGTGACAGAGAGTCACCCTGGAATATCCCCTTTGAATTGTTATCCCTGGGACAATAATTTGTCCTTTATCATGGCTTAATTGAAAAGTGGTCTGCCACTGTTTCATGGTCACTGTAATGTTGTCGATCAGTGTAGGGTGTGTCATACATTTTTAAGCACTCTTTTATCTATGAATGTGGGACACTATCAAATGCTTTTTTGTAGTCAATCCATGCCATACTTAGATTCTTCCCCTTTTTACAATTCTCCACTATGACTTTATTTAACAACAAATGATCCTTTGTTCCATATGACTTTCTTTTACTGCTCTTTTGTTCTACTGTCATAATTGAGTTTTCTTCTAAATGACTAAACTCTGACAGCAAAAGTTCCAGTATATAATTTATACTTCGCTGGAAGGCAAGTTATTGGTCTATAATTTTTTAGGGTAGCTTGCAGGTTCACTCTTAAGTAGGAACATTGTTTTTCCTGTTGTTAGCCAGGTTGGTGTCTGTTCGGGGTGTGCATATAAATAGTTCTTACTCATGGCTAAATCTTTGTGCAAAGATATTAATACTTTTAGCCAAAAGTTAGGTACTCCATCTGGGCCTGGGGTTTTCCATTTAGAGGCTTTTCTTAACTTTGTTTCAATCTTTCTGGCTGTTACTTCATCCCATTTCATATCCATTTAGCAGCTTTGTTATGTTCCACAGGATCTTCATAGATACTTCTCCAAAATGCATCTGTTTCTTCTGTTTTTTTGGCAGTCTTTCAAGTCCTCTTACCTTGTTTCCCAGTTCTCTGTATATGACTGAGAGGAAAATATTTGAGGCACTTAACATCCTTGTCCTGTTAAATATGCCAATTATTATAGTGGAAGATATTTACTTCAATTTGAGAAAGGAGAAGGTAGAGATTGCATAAGATATTAAGGTAATAAGAGAAGTCATAAGATATGTAGCACTGAAAACTGAAAAAAATAGAGAATGGACATATAAAATAATGGCTTTTAGTATAGAAATAGATTATTTATTTATTTATTTATGAATTTATTTACTGACATTTGTTTATCAGGAAAGTCCAACTGGATTAAAAAGAACCCATTTTCAGTGGAGGTCCATGGAGAAACTTTTTAATAACATGTAAAGTAAGCATCTTATTTGCATACATTTTAGTTATATACAAGTTATTAAAAAATAAACATTGAAAAAGCACATATAAAAGTAGAATGGGCAGGATAGGGTAGTGATCATAGTGAAGGGTTCATTCAGTGAGCTGGGGAGCATGAGCAGAGCCAAGATTTAAATTGGTGGCCATTTAGAGGGTGCTTAATGGGAGGATGACTGGTTACAGATCTAATAACCTTTGGGATAGAATTCCATTTTTTGGTGACTATGCAACTGTAAAGGCTGTTTCCAATTGCCAAGGAATTATTTATCATTTGATAAATGGGATTTGTCTGAATGACAGGTAGGAAGAATAGAAGTTAATGCTGGACAGGCATGAGGTCTGTATATGATGTTATGGGTTGTAGCAAGTAATACGCAGTCCAGATGGCAGGGTTGTTCAAGCTAGTTCAGAACTTTAACAGCCATACAATGATGTGTATAATATTGTTTATTTGCAGGAAATTTAGCAACTTTGTTTTAGCATATTTTGAGTATGGCTTTAACTGAGCCTTGCAGGTTGATGAGGACAGGAGTGCTATATAAGAGCAAAGAAAGGAAGGAAGTTGTAGCAAGGCTGGCTTTAATACAATTAGTAAGAACACTTTGTGCTGATACAGCATGCCAACCCTTTGCTTTGCTAAGTGAGAAGATTTTGAAGCTATATGTGTCCTTCAGGTGTACTTTATGGAGTAATAAGAAGAGTTTTGATTTTATGGGTCTAATCAATAGTTGGGCATTGTGAAGCATGTTTCCTACAAAGGTGAAGGCTTCTTGAGTGATTTGAAGAGATGTGCCAAGTTATGTATTAAGTATATTAGTGCTGACACATCAGTTTACTGTATAAGTGATGCTTGCCCAGAAGAGTTATAAAGACCATCGATGAATATATTAAAGAGAAGTGGACCAAGAACTGAGCCTTGTGGCACACCAGTGTTGATGGGGCGATAAAGAGAGAAGGTGTGATGCCGTTTAACAGATTGCTGCCTATTATATAAGTAGCTTTTGAACCATTGCAGAAATGGAGAAGATACACCAAGATGGAGCATTTGTTGTAGGAGTTTGCACTATGAGATGGTACTGAAGGCTAAGGACAGACCCAGAAATATGGAAGCGATTTGGCTGCCAGAGTCCCTGCTTGTTAGTCTTGTTTATATTTTCCATAAAAGATAACAGCAGTAGTATTACTTTGGCCTGGGTGGAATCTATGTTGTGTACTGGTTAAGAGCTGTTCACTGAGAAGGTGGTGAAAAAGTTAGCTATAAACATCATTTTCTAACTTTTTTGAGAGGAGTGAAAGAATGGCCATGGGTCAAAAGCTAAATGCCAATGGAAGGTAGATAAGATTCTTGCATGGACCACTTAAATTAGATACTTACTGAGTAAGATATGGCTTCAGCTGCCATCTTAAGGTATTCAGTTGGCAGTTTATCAGCAACCATGGAGCAAGGTTTAAGTCTGAGTAGCAGCTTTTTTACAGTTGACATTATTACGGATTTTAAGGTGAAGTTGGAAGTGATTGTGGAGTGTTTCGATTATTTTTTTCCAGAGGTTAATAGTATGTTAGAGGGAGCTTTGGGGAATGTGTGTATCATGTTTAACATATATGAAAGAAATAACATGTGGGGTAGAGATGGCTAGATTTTTAGTTAATAGAGTTTTGTGGCCTAGAATAGGAAATACAAAGAAGGGATAAAAAAAGAGAAAGGACTGCCAAGATTGCTAATGCAGATGGGAATAAAAAGAGAATATAATATTTTATGGGAATAGCATATGAGGCAAATGTACATATTGGTGGCATCCTTATAAAGAAAAATCAAAAAACGATTTTGATTGTAGAAAAATGAGTGAAACAAAGTAGTAAGAGAGTACATAATGGAATTATAAAAAGTTAAAAAAGAAACAGAACAATATGGTGATATAATAAAAACATGTATACAATAGAAAAAGTCAACAATATGTTGTTTAGACAACTTTAAATGAAAAAGGTTTTTTTGGGCGAAGAGAAAAAATAAGAAAGTATGGATGCAATGACTGATGAAGGGAAAATATTGCTGATAAGCACAAAAAATAATGGAAATTGTAAAAAATGTTGTGAGTAGAAAGTATGAAAAAATAAAGTATGGATTATGAAAAAAACTGAAAATTTAGGAATTCTCTAGAAAAGAGACTACTATAAAAGAAATGGAAAATCAATAAAAGAAGGAAGGGATGAATTAGCAGCAGTAATGGATAGATAGGTTATGAATATCATAAACATATGAATGAACGTGAGAAAGTAATACTAAATTAATGGATAGAGAAATGAATAACAGGTGAAGAGATTTGTGGGGAATTAATTAAGTTTATATGGAAAAAGTTATAATGCATTGGAGGCTGATAATGGAAACAGAGATGTTAGTAACATTTTCAGTTTTATTTGAGGTTCATGACTGGATCTAGTAAAAAGGGGGTGAGATACAAGAAAAAAGAAAGTAGTAGTTTGAATCTAAAAAAATCCTGTCCTATAGTGGCTGGACTCTGTCAACTAGGAAATCACTACTGTCCTCATCAGATTCCTCATCATTCTCTTAAACAACAGAAAGGTCTCCAGCCAAACTAGCCCTATAGCCATGTATGGGAACACAACCACCAGAATTAGCTGTCTACAAAACACTCTTAGACAAGGAAACCATACCATGTTTATAAACAGCTATAATCTGATTATCAGCTATATAATGAAACTTTTGTTTCTTTTCCTCTGAATTTTACTGGGGGCAAAGTATTATACCTGACAAGGAGTCTATTGCCCTTGCCTACACTTGCACCTAATGAGTTTGGCTCTCTTATACCTGTGCACGCTACTAAAACAGCCCCAGAGGATGTGTCCGAACCCCATTCCATAGTGGCTGGCAAAGCTACACAAGAAGGAGATGAAAAAATGGTTAAGTGGTCTGCAAGCTGAGTAGTGACACTGACAGAATCACTGACCCTAAGATGAGACATATTTTGTTTTTTCTTTTTAGGTGCAAACTTTTGTTGGTGGGGGGAGGCAGAGTTAAGATCCATCAAGTCAGGGAGAGAACACCAGCCAGAATAATAAAGTGACAGTACTGGGTAATGTATCACAATAAACACTTAAATTTTCTGGTAAAATGTATGTCTCCACACATTTAAACTCTGTCATACTACCCTCTTATCACAAAATACAGTTTGAAATGTGTTCAGAATTCTTTTACAACTGACGAAATTTAAAGAATTTCAAGTACACAAAGTCCAAACATCAAAGCAACCAATGTAGCAAATCAGTGCTAACAATTATTTCCACTCAATTTAACCACATTAAACTGCTGTAAAATAATGTTTAATAGCAATTTAAATTGTATTTTCTTGTCTGAGTAAAGTCTCCACAGTACATTCAGATATCCAATGTTAAAAAACACACAGAGCAGAGCCATACGTATAGTAAATAATGTATAAATTCTGAAAAATACAAGTTCTGTAATATTCTGTAATATTTTCTACCATAAAAGAGGAAAATAAAGCAGAAAAATAACAGTAAAGATAGGCATGATAATTTCTCAGTTCTGACTACATAAGATAGCCCCTAGTATGTAACAGCAAATATATGTATGAACTTCTGAGAGAAATAATGAAAGTTTCCTCAGAAACAAGAAAAACATGGATTTGTCAAAGATATTAGCCAAATAAACACTGCTACAATCAGAAATGTCAAAAGGAATTATTGCAAATACAGACAAATAAAATAGTAAAATAAACATTTTTTTAATAAATGTAAAACTAGAAAGTGATTAATAGATCTAATAATAAAATGAAAGTAATGGTGTACCCAAATGTGGCTTATCTGGACAGTAAGCCAGAAAAATTAGCACTGGATCCTGTGAAGAGGCAAAGGACTCACTTCCTGTGACTGCTGATGCCTACCCTGTCAGGATATGCTCAACCAATCAGCTGTCACAGGAAGAGGTTGGGATGGAAATCTGAGCATTTGAAAGTTTGGCAGATAACGCAAACTGTCAGTAAGGCATTGGTAATTATGAATATCACTAGATCTGAATGGGTGTTGGTTCTTTTGTTGGCACTAACTAGAAAGCATTTTCCATGAGCTAATATATGATTTTTTAGTAACTGGCTTTCTAGCCACCATTAATACCTTATGCACATCCTCAGAAAACAAGTTCCTAGAAAGTATTAAGACCCTACCATCTAGGCAGTCAGTTGTAGTTGTTTGAGTTGATATGTATCAAACACCCCTGATTTTGTGAGGAATACAGTCTGTGAGGAAGGGTGTGGTAATTACCCCTGGCCTATTCCAAAAGAAGGGAGAGCCATTGTTGCCTAACCCAGAAGGTAGTCACCACAATGATCTATTGGGAGTCCTTCTGAATCTTCATAAGTAACCTGGATATCAGTGGAAGGGGTATAACATTGTACAGGAGCTTTCCTGTCCAAGAAAATAAACTGTATCTGTTTCCCAGGCCTTCTTGCATGGAGTCCTGGAAAATTATTTTGCCAGTTGATTGTTTAGAGAGGAGGCAAAAGGGTATACCTGAGGAATTTCTCAACAGATGTATTAAGTTTTGGAAGACCCCCTGACACAGTTTCCATTCGTGAGGATCTGCCATGGTCCAGATCAACTTGTATGCTACACAGTTTTGCTCTGATGGAATGTAAGATGCCTGTAGAGTGAGATTGTGCTATAAAGCCATATCTATGCTAACATGGCTTGCCTACATAGGATGTAATATCTGGGTCCCCCTTGCTTGTTTATGTACCACTTCAGAAATATTGTCTGTAAAGACTTAAAGAGGTCCCGGTGACCGCAAATGATTTACAGAGTTGAGAGCATTTATAAGATGTAGTATTTCTTTTACATTTCTCTGTTTTCATCTGTATTTTTTGTCCCATAGATCCTGCACTTTTATACACGCAGACATTCCTCCTCAAATAAAATCTGAGGCATCTGTTTTGACTGACTTCTTTGGACAGGTTGGGAGAGTGGCAGCCCTGGATTCTGAGAAATTTGTATTCTCCACCAACTGATTTTCATTTTCACAAATCCCAGAACTATAATTTGAAAAGACAATGGGTGTTGATGCTGGGACCAAAATGATTTCTGATATCATTGTATCTTCATCATGTAGAGTCTTGTGAGAAGTATCATGGTTCATGGATGCCATGAGACCCAGAATCCTGAGGTATTCCTTTTCTGACACTGACATCTGAGTGGAAAAAAAAACATGGAACAGATTTAAACAGAGATCTGTTTTTTCCTGTGGAAGAAAAGCTCTTTGTACTGAGGTGTCTAGCAGGCATCCCAGAAACATAATGTTGTGAGGTGTTGGTAAAGCTTTTTGAATGTTGTCTTGGAATCCCAGCCTGTGTAGTAGATTTTTTATCCAAAAGAAAGACTCCTGATACTTTGAAAAAGTCTCTGCAAAGATAACCAAGCCATCTAGGTATGGAAATATGTGGATACCTGCAGCCTGCAGTGAGCTATCACTTTGTGAATGCTCTTGGTGTGGTAGATAGCCAAAGGCTAAGGTAGAGAACTGATAATGTGATTCACACACAAAAAACCTTCAGAAACTCCTGAAATCTGGATGAATAGGACAGTAATGATATGCATCTTTTAAGTCTAAGATTACTAGAAAACTCAAATGAGGAAGAAGGGGTAATATAGTGAAATGAAAGCCTTTGAATTTGGGTACTTTTACAGACTGGTTCAGGAAAGAAAGATCCAGAACTGGTCTGTTTTCTTTCTTTGGCAGTAAAAACATTCTTGAGTAAAATCCTTCCCATAAGTGGGGATTAGGAACAACTTCTATTACCCCTTGAATCATAATATGATATCAGACAGGAAGAAGGAGAACAGTTTTGTCTGGCAGTTGAGGAATCCCCTGCAAAGGAGACATTTCTTCCCATTGCCATCTGTATCCTAGATGGACCACATTCAGGACGCATTTGTCTGAAACAATCTGTTGTTAAAGAGAAAGAAGTAGAGATTCATATTTTCTGGTAGGGATAAGGGACTTCCAGGGTGAGGGTGTGTGTGTGGGGAACAAGGTCCCTTATATACTTATTTTGATTTATTTCACTGACCTTTTTTTCTGATGAAAATGTGTATTTTTTTGCCATAGATAAATTATGGCACAGAGAATCCCTTGGAGAACTTAGAGAAGAAGGGTAAAAAATCTGAGAAAACCTTACCTCTATCATCACACTTTTTGATAACCTCTGTAGCACAGGATCCAAAAACTAAATTGGCATCCAAAGAAGAATTCAAAATTTCATTTTTGACATCTTCTGGAAGGTTCAGAGAATGCAGACTGGCAAACCTCCTTAAAAAGTTTTAGTGGAAGTAGCCCTGCAAGTAGTTTCCATAGAGGCATAACACACTTAGGTTCATAGGTTCATAGGTTGGTACTAGGCTATCAGCCCTAGGGCCTATACAAGCCTAGCCATAACAATTCCATGGCTATTTCGTCCCACACTATTTACTTTCCTGGATCCCTGTCTAGCAGGACGACTGATGTGATCCCCGGGGTGAATTTCCTTTCTCCCATCCAATCATCAAGGTTCCTTTTGAAGAGGGCCAAAGAGGCACTCTGCTTGACATGTATGGGCAGTCTATTCCAGAGTCTGGGGAATCTCTGGGTCAGGAACCTATCCCTCCAATATGTTTTGTTTATTGTGATGACAAGGTTTAGATCCCTGGAGCGTGTAGCTCTGAGGGATTGGGATTTCTTTAAGTGTAGCATGTCCAACAGCTCTGGGTTTGACATGGCCTTGTATGTTAAGCAGAGATTGCCTCGGAGTAGACGATATGCGACAGAGTATAGCTGGAGTTTTTTAAGGTGGTCACTATAGGGCATCTGCTTTAGGCCTGCGATTCTTTTAGTGAGGTATTTCTGCGGCCTTTCCAGTTATTGCAGATGTCTTGAGAGGTACATACCAAATGGGGAGTTGTATTCTATAATGGGTGTAATGGCGGATGAGTACAGCGGGACAATGACCTCCTTTTTTCTTGATGAAAAGCCCTTAGTGATGAGGTGTGCCACATAGAAGGATTTCCTGACTCTTGTAGCGATGTGGTTATTGCAGGTGAGACCACTGTCCACCTGTGTCCCTAATTCTCTTATCACACTTTCGGTGTTTAGTGTACTGCCACCTATGTGGTAATTCATGGGTACATGTTTTTTCCCAAAGGGGATAACTATACATTTCTTGGCATTGAGCTTGAGCCCATGGCTCTGGCACCAAGCATCTGTTTCTGTAAGGCCCTTTTGTAGAGTATCCATATAATTTCGGGGTTCAATAATGGCTCCCAGTTTGCAGTCATCTGCGAACTTTGTTAACCAGAGTCCATTAGTGTTGGCCTGTACTTCAGAGAAGTAGATGCCAAACAAGAGAGGTCCCAGGACTGAACCCTGAGGTACTCCACTTGTCACTTGTCTGGAGCTGGATTTGGAGTCAGCTACTTTTACAGTGTAGGTTCTGTCAGTTAGCCAGTTGGCAACCCATCGGGTGATGTAGGGATTAATGCCCAGCTTAGTAAGTTCATCTACGATTCCAGAGTGGGGGGTGGTGTCAAAGGCCTTGGCGAGGTCCAGATAGGCTGTGTGGACTGCCTTACCTCGTCCATGGCTCTGGAGACTGATTTGAAGAAGTCAATCATTTTCAGGAGACAAGATCGGCCCTTCACGAACCCAAACTGGGTGGGGTCCAGTGTTTTAAGGTTGCCAATGTCTTGCTTTATAAGTTCCATGATAATACGTTCCATGGCCTTACAGATCAGGCTCGTCAGACTGATGGGGTGGTAGTTCCTGGGATTCAGGTGGATCCTCCCTTGTGGAGTGGGATAACTGTAGCTGTGCGCCATTCAGTGGGCACAAAGCCTGAGGTGAGGGTATGATTAAACATGACACTTAGGTGAGGTGCCAGTTCATTTTGTAGTTCATGTAACACACAGCCTGGGATGTCATCTGGTCCCATGGATGCTGTATTCTTAACTTTGGAGAGTGCATTTTTTACCTGTGTGGCCATTATTACTGGAATTTGGCAATCTTCTGGTATTGAGATGGGCCATTTAGGGGGTGAGATGGCACTGAATCGATCTGCCAGGATATTAGCAATTTGCTTGGGATCAGTATATTTAATGCCATTCTGTTGTAGCTCAGAGCAGATCTGAGCATTGCCATTTAGATTCTTGACATAGTTATAGAATGCATTGTGGTTGTCTTTGGAATCTTTGGCAATTTTATTTTCGTAACTAACTTTGGAGGATTTTATGAGGGATCTCAGCTTCTTACTGAGGCTGGTAAGGGAGTTTTTTGCATCCAGGGATATTCCTCGTTTCTGCAACAGTTTCTTCCTTTTGTTGTAAAGTTTGATTATGGCAGGGGACCACCAAATTGGCTTCCATTTTTTGGAGAACAGCATCTTGTTCTATTTGGGATGGCACGATTCATGCATGAGTGGATGTGCTCGTACAGTGCCTTAGTGTATGACTCAGCAGTCGAACTTTCAGTTCCCATCTGCATGGGTGTCATGAAGTTTGTAACTTCTAACTTGAGTAGCATGAAGTTGGCTTTGAGAAGTTTTTTATGCAGGTTTCCTTACTGGGGAGTGGGGGTGGGATGTGGATGTTAAGGGTGATTAGCTTATGGTCTGACCTGACCAATGAGGGGGATGACCATAGGTGTGGAGCATCGATTTCCCATGTTGGTAATGACCAGGTCTAGGATATTGGAGCCCCTGGTGGGACTATGGATTAGCTGATCCAGGGCATTGGAATTTATGAATTCCAAGAACCGTTGGGCAAAGGTGTTGGTACACGAGTAGTTTTCCCAGTTAATGGCAGGGTAGTTGAAATCACCCAGTATTATTGTGTTTGGTTGTATATTAATATTTTCCAGTATGTTTAGAAAGATGTAGTGAGAATCTTGGGGCATGGTGGGGGATCTGCAGCAAGCTATAATTTGGATTGCAGTCTTACCTAGTGTTAGTTGCACCTGGAGAATTTCAAACGCATTGTGTTGGGCAACTAACCTGGTGGTGTGAATATCCTTGGTGAATATGGGCACTCCTCCACCTTTAGTTTTTTGATCCTGGTTTGGTGGCTGAAAAGTGTGGTAAGAGTTGTAGGCTGGTATTGCAAGGGTGCTCTCTGGAGCCTTGAACCAGGTCTCAGTTACTGCACAGATATCGATGTTCTCCATTTTTAGGAGTGCCTCGACAGAGTACATTTTGAGGTTTAGACGTCTAGCACTGAGTAGCATTACCTTCAGATTTTGCATGCTTGTACCTGTTACGGTGGTGGTTTTGTCCTTTGAACTTTACCTAAAAAAGGACACTATAGGGGTGGCAAGAGCCTTAGCCAGTAACCTGATTCCCAGGGGCGACAGGTGCAGACCATCTCTGGCAAAGCATAGTGGTCTGTCGATCATGTTGTCCCAGGCAGACAGATACTGGATCCCCTGTGAATGACACCAGAAGCTTAGCCAATTGTTGAAGTCAATCATTTTCTCCTTGTATTGTGGTATAATTCTGGGAGAAGGTAGGATGCTACTCAGGGCTAGGGTCATACCTGCTTGGGCCACATGATCTGAGAGCTCTTCCATGTCTCTTTTCATGTAGTCCAGGGAGGTACGTCTCAAGTAATTCACTCCAACATGGACAATGACAGAGTCATATTTGTACTTGTTGTGAAGTGACTTGAGTGCATGAGTTATGTGGCGGATCCTGGCATCTGACAGGCAGCTCACTGTAACTGGTGAGTGGGATATCAGTGTGCCTGACTATAGAGTCACCTATGACTAAAGTGTTAGGTACGTTGTCTTGCCTTAGGGGCTGTTGCTGGGTGGCACACTGGTGTTGAGAGCTATGTGACACTTTGGATGTGATTGGTGTTTGCGTTTCAGCTTCGGAGGTCCTTGTTGCTTGGGCAGGTTACAGTTAAGGGCCTCTGCATATGTGGATTTAGTGTTGCTATGTATAGGTTTTGGTGGTGTGAGTTAAGAAGAGCTATGTGTTGCTTGAGGTGTAGTGCGGGTGCTAACCTTCTCCTCTTGACTGTCTAGCACAATCTTGGGTGGAGAGAATTTTGCTTCCAGTTTGGCTATGTAAGTGCATCTCTCACAGGTTGTAGTGTTGGGTGGTAGGAGGAGAGGATTGTCTGTGTACATGAGGCAATTGCTACCATTGTCCCAGTATGCCCAGATTCACCAGGTGGACAGGAGAAATCAACGGTAGCTGACCCTTGGACATGTCTGGTTTGGTGCTTTTTTTTTTTTTTTTTTGAAAAGTACAGGAGCTGTTTTCCCTTACCTTAGCAAGGTACTTTGCAATTATAGGCTGTTTAGAGCCTATGATTAATTTCTCCTTATTAATAAGGAGAGTTGAGTGCTTGTATCAGTTTAAGGCTTCCTAGTGCTTTACATCAGGTATTAGAGCAAGTGCTAGTCACAGGGATGCTTAAAGGTAAGATGAAAAAAAATGGTTTATCCTAAACACTGCAGTGTGCACTAGAGAAGTTAGATGTGAAAGTAGGTAACTTAAGTTTTACCTGTCAAAAAAGTTAAGTTTTAGTGGAGAGTCACTATTTTTAAAACAGCAAGATAGACTGAAAGGGGGTGATCACTTTTGTATTCCAGTACTATGGAATACAGTAGAATGGTCAATAAATTTAAATAGTTGAAGGGGAGTGATTTCACAAAATGATAATTTTGTGCTTACTCACACAAGCCAGTGAAAGCAGAGAGGAAATGAGATATATGGTCAAGTTAACATAAGAGGCAGGCAACTAAACAAACAGTGGTATTTAAGAGCATGACAGTGACAGGGTGGGGCGGTGAGAAAAATGTTCTGCCTCACTCACAAGAAACAGAACCGTGGTGTCTTTTGAAGTTTTAATATGCAATTAAAGGCAGAACACAAGCAAAACACAAGGTAAAGAAAACATATCACAGCACTCAAAATATAAAAAGGCAATAAACTAATACAAAATACAACACATAAAAAGCAGACCAACCTTTTCCTCACAGCAAAGTGTAGCAGAGTCTGGGTGAGCCTTTCCAATAAAGCTCTGAAATGTTTAATTTTACCCCTTAAATAGAAGGTTTAGTTCCTAGCTCCACCCCCTCAGTTCACAAATGACCTTTTCTATCTTATGTATGAGTCCTTAATTGATCAGTTCTAATTTCTGCCTGACTCACAAGAGACAGAGCTGTGGTGTCTTTTGAAGTTTTAATATGCAATTAAAAGCAGAACACAAGCAAAACACAAGGTAAAGAAAACAAATCACAGCACTCAAAATATAAAAAGGCAATAAACTAATACAAAATACAACAAATAAAAAGCAAACCAACCATTCCCTCACAGCAAAGTGTAGCAGAGTCTGGGTGAGCTTTTCCAATAAAAGCCTTTAAACAATAAGTACTGACCTGACAGATGGAAGAAACCAAACTACACAATGCAGACTTTTCTTACAAGATGGTTAAATAGTTCATAGGTTCATAGGTTCATAGGTAGGTATTAGGCTATTGGCCCTATGGCCTATATAAGCCTAGCCAAATGGTACCCTGGCTTTTGCTACCCAAGAAAATTATTTTCCTGTGCCCCTGTCAAGCAGAGCCACAGAAGTGATCCCCGGGGTGAATTTCCTATCTCCCATCCAATCATCAAGATTTTTCTTGAAGTGTGCTAATGAGGAGCTTTGTTTGATATAGATAGGTAGTTTGTTCCAGAGTATGGGAAACCTCTGGGACAGGAATTTATCCCTCCAGCATGTTCTGTTTATTGTGGTGACAAGGTTTAGGTCCCTATAGCATGTAGCTCGGAGGCATTGGGATTTCTTTAAGTGGAGCATGTCCAACAGCTCTTGGTTTGACATAGCTTTGTATGTTAGGCAGAGATCTCCTCTGAGTAGGCGATATGTGACGGAGTAAAGCTGGAGTTTTTTGAGACGGTCTGCGTAAGGCATCTGTTTGAGGCCAATAATCCTCTTTGTGAGGTATTTCTGTGGCCTTTCCAGTTGTTGTAGATGTCTTGTGAGGTACATACCAAAAGGGGTGTTGCACTCTATAATGGGTCTAATGAGTGATGAATAGAGGAAAACAATGACCTCTTTGTTCCTGGATGAGAAACCTTTTGTGATGAGGTGTGCCATGTAGAAGGTTTTCCTGACTACTGTGGAGATGTGATTATTAAAGGAGAGACTACTGTCCACCTGTGTCGCAAGGTCTCTTATCACACTTTTGGTATTAAGTAGACTACTGCCTATGTGGTAGTTCATGGGTGCAGAGTTTTTACCAAAAGGGATGACAATGCACTTTTTGGCATTGAGCTTGAGGCCATGGCTTTGACACCAGGCATCTGTCTCAGTGAGATTCTTTTGTAGGATGTCCACATCATTAGGAGTTTTGATTCTGGCTCCTAGTTTGCAGTCATCTGCAAACTTTGTGAGCCAAAGACCTTCTTTGTTAGTCAGTACTTCAGAGAAGTAGATACCAAACAGGAGAGGACCTAGGACTGAACCCTGTGGTACTCCACTTGTCACTGGTCTGAAGTTGGATTTAGAGTCTGCTACTTTCACAGTGTGGGTTCTGTCCATGAGCCAGTTGGCAACCCATCTTGTGACATAGGGATTTATACCTAGTTTAGAGAGTTTATCTATAATTCCAAAGTGGGGGATGGTGTCGAAAGCCTTGGTGAGATCTAGATAGGCTGTGTGAACCACCTTACCCTCATCTACGGCTTTGGTGACCGCTTCAAAGAAGTCTATCAGGTTTAGGAGACATGATCTGCATTTTACAAACCTGAACTGGGTAGGGTCCAGACATTGGAGATTACCAATGTCATTGTTTATAAGTTCCATGATGATACGTTCCATATCCTTGCAGACCAGACTCGTCAGGCTAATGGGGCGGTAGTTCCCGGGGTCCATGGTGGCTCCCACTTTGTGGAGTGGGATAACCGTTGCTGTGCGCCATTCAGTGGGCACAAAGCCTGAGGTGAGGCTATGATTGAACATGGTACTTAGGTGGGTACCAGTTCATTCTGTAGTTCATGTAGAATGCAGAATGCAGCCTGGAATGTTGTCAGGTCCCGTGGATGCTGTGTTCTTGGCTTTGGAGAGTGTGTTTTTTGCCTGTGCAGCCATGATTACAGGAACTTTGCATTCTTCCGGTATAGAGCTGGGCCCTTTAAGGGAATGAGAGATGGGTAAAATTAGTACTGAACCTATCTGACAGAATGTTGGCAATATCAGTTGGTTCTGTATATTTAGTGCCATTGTGCTGTAACTCAGAGCAGATCTGAGTGTTGCCATTGAGATTCTTGACATAGCTGTAGAATGCGTTGTGGTAGTCTTTAGAATCAGTGGTGATTTTGTTTTCGTAACTAGCTTTGGAGGATTTTATGAGGGATCTCAGCTTCTTACTGAGGCTGACCACAGAATTCCTCCAATTATGGGATTTTACTCTTTTATTTTTTGCAACAGTTTCTTTCTTCTGTTGTAGAGTTTGTTTATGACAGGGGACCAACAGATTGGCTTCCTTTTTTTGGAGGATAGCATCTTGGTTCTGATAGGGATTGCACGATCCATGCACTTGTGTAAGTGCTTATAAAGTGCAATTGTATAGGATTCAGCAGTCGTACCTCTATTGACCGTCAGTTATATTTTATTTATATATTTACATTTACAAATACTCATATGTGAGACTATTATCTATCAAAATAAAATGTAGCTCATAAGTTTGTCAAATTCATTTTATTTATGTGTTCTTAGGAGCCTAAGTCATGGCTGAAAAGTGTTTGTGAACTAGCCCACCTTATCCAGTTACAAACTGATAAATAAATATAACATTTGCAGATGTTGATTTGAGCAGTAGGTTCACATTTTCTGAAATGTTCTTTGTGTGAAATGTCATATTTACAAATGGCAGCACTGTGCTCTAAATAAATCAGCAACTTCAGAGACAAAGTTGAGGAACAGGACTAGGGTTTTTTGTTTTGTTTACTGTTAGGGATATTTATGGTTAGGGTCATGTTTAGGACTAGGTATAGGGTTCAGCTTAGGGTTAACATTATAGAGTGTGTGTATATGGGGCCCGTATGGTGTTGTAGATGATGGTCATGAGAAAGATACTATGTAAAGTTACAAGTATTGGTGCCTTTTGTGTATTTTTGAAAAGGCTGCATGCTGACAAATTGTTTGAACTTATTGTTTCAAATGTGTGCTCTGTGAACTTTTCATTCTGTAATAGTTTGGACTCAAATTTACATTTTCAAGTGTTCTATTTCATGTCAGACATCCCTTAGCAGGAAGTAGAAGATAGATATTTGCTAGTTATATATGACCAAATACTGTTAACAAAACAAGAACTTTCTATTTTCATTGAATTTAATATTATAATGTGATGACTTCAATATGTTTATAAATTAAAGTTGCAAAAAAATCCAATAATAAAATATAAAACAAATGTAAAACAGTTCTACTACATGCAGTAGAAACCTACTATTTAAAATCCAGGGGTTTGTATGCCTTGTAGCTCAGGAAGGCTGCTGCTTGTGCTCAAACATGAATATGAATTTGGGCAAGCAACCCTGGGGAGGGAGCACTGCACATGCTCAAACCTGAATATGAGTTTGAACAAGCAGCCTTAGGGAGGGAGAGCTGCACGTGCTCAAACCTGAATATGAGTTTGAACAAGCAGCCTTAGGGAGGGAGAGCTGCACGTGCTCAAACCTGAATATGAGTTTGAACAAGCAGCCTTAGGGAGGGAGAGCTGCACATGCTCAAACCTGAATATGAATTTGAACAAGCAGCCTTAAGGAGGAAGAGCTGCACATGCTCAAACCTGAATATGAATTTGAACAAGAAACTGTGGGGAGGGAAAGGGAGGTAGATTTTCTGACTAGGGAGAGCGAGGGAGGTTTGAGAATCAGTTTAGTTAGGGAGGGATCAGGGAATTTGAGAATCTAGAGGGGGCATAAAGCTTTAAGATTAGGGAGCAGGAAGGGATTTTCAGAGTTAGTGAGTGATCGGAAAATTTAGGTTTATGGAGGGGGGTTGGAGTTTTTGGTTTTGGAAACAGGAAAGGAGTTTTACTTTTAGGGAGCAATCAGGTACTTTAGCATTAGTGAGGAGGAGTAGAGGTTTAGTGTTAGGGACTGAAGATTCAGGTAGGGAGCTTTGTGAAAGCTTTAGGTTTAATGTTTGGGTTTTCATAGGGCTATTTAATGTATAGGATTAAGTGTTAGGAGGGCTATACAGGAATGGGAGATTGAGCTATTGCGAGTACAAGCATTTGCTTTTTCAAATAAGTGACAGCGAGCAGATTTGTCTCATGTTAGTAGCACATGAGCACCTGTAGTAGAACCATGTAAAACTGTTTATTTTTACATTTGGGGTACTTTTGGAATACTCACCAAAAATAACAAAGCAAACTGCTGCTTTAAGAGATTAAGATATTTAATTTGTTTAAAAACGCTTTGTGCAGCATCCATTTATTATAATTACTTAGCAGTTTATTTATAGATGTAGAAAAAATAGAAGAATTACTTGCTGCCATTGTAAATTCATCTATTGAATATAAAAAAAACTTATATCTGGATAACAATAGCCTTTCTGGTGACAAATTAACCTATAATTAAGAGAAGAATCAGGGCTGTTTTTCTTAAGGTCGCACCAAGAAACCTTATTTAATTCTCCACCATGAGTGCCAGTGTTTCTTCTGTTTTTTGTTAAGCTTTATTTCATCTTATACAGCACAAAATTACTCCTTTCCCCACCCAAAGTGCCAGTGTTTCTTGTGTTGTCTTGTTAAGCTTTTTGTCACCTTATTCAGACACACAATTACTCATCCCCCTGGTCACATTGATTGATTATAACTTCTGATCTGGATCTTTGAATAATAAATTATGACAAGACTGTAACTAAATTGTTCTTTCCTTTTTGAGCATAATGTGTGCTTTGAATGCTCAAGAACCACCAGCAGGTAGCAATGCTGCCCCAATTCTTTGGCAGGTATAAGCGCTGATTTCAATAAATAAACTATTATATATTCTTATTACCAGTTTTCTCTAGCCATTACCAACCAGATGACTTCTATTTTATTATTTATTTTTGGATTGTCAGCGACTAAGTATGTGAGTATATAGATGCACACCCAGGTCTGGACATATGATCTGTAGCATATCAAAAGAAATGTTTGTTAACTGAGTGCCATGTAATATCCTGCCAGGGTTTTTCAGCATAACATTTTTATTACTATGCCTGATCTTTTGCTCACACAGATACGTTCTCTTTTACCTAGTTTGCTTCCCACTAAAGAAGCAAATAAGCTTATGACTGGCAACACCAGCTGGCATCTCAGTCAACATTGTCACATTTGCATCATTCCTTTACTTGCTTTCCCCTTTCTGTGACAGTTTGCTGCCTTTGTCTTCTGACTTTTCATCCTAAATAATTACAGATGTTCATTGTGTTAATTATATCTCTACATCCAAGCAAATATTGTCTAGTAGACTGTTGTCCTGTTATTTCCATTTCTTTTTGCGTATATTAATGATGTATGTAAATAAGCATGTGTTTACAATACAGGCTCATTAATTCACAGGTAGGTACCAGGCATTCGGTCTGTAAATCATCATGAGCTTAGCTAATTAATCATGTTTAAAGGTTGCCTCTTGCCACAATACTAGACCTGGGGAGAATTTGTGGCTATCTATCCAGTTGTTGACATTTACAATGAAAGTGGCAAGCGTGTTATTCTGTTTGACATGTGGTATCTGTTCCAAATTTGGGGAATGCAATGACTAGTCCTAATGGTCAAATAGTCTGACAGCCTAGTCTTGACCAGTAAACCTATAGGTACAGCAAGTATTCATGTTTGTACATTTTTATGTCATTGAATTTATTTACAAATAAACTTTCTGTGTTCACCATGTTCTAATTTTGTTTTTTCTGTTTTACTGGCAGGCCAACCATGAAAACTCTAAGCTCTAAAAGGTGCTGCATACCTGTCAGGACATTTCAATAGCACCATACTTAAGTGGACACTGTGTAAACTGATGTCAACCAGTCGCAACAACAGTGGAGCTTCATACACAACGGTAGGGTGTCCTCTTGCTTTCTCTGACAAAACTATGTTATGCATAAAAATCAGTTTACCACTTTTCTGAAAGATGAAATAAATAAGTAAGATTTCATGGCAATCCGTGCAATGAATGCCTTCTCTTTAGCAGGGTTTGAGTACTTAAATAGGATTATTTGCAGTTATGTGTGAGGCAAACCTAGGTATTTGTCTGTATGAGGCAATGAATGGACACGACTAGGTGTTTACTTAAACATGACTATTTGGACTGATGTATGAGGCAAACCTAGGTGTTTGCCTCTGTGAAGCAATGAATGGAAACAACTAGGTTTTTATTAAGAAAATGACCATGTAATGCAAGTTCATGTTTTATTTCAAAGCAATTTGATTAGGTAAAAGAAACTCAGCAGTTTTATATTTCAGAAATCAGACAAACAGAAGAAAAACATATACCACATTAGGACAAGTACAATTTCTAAAAGTCCATTTAGACACATCGGGCATGTGGTATTTCTTTAGATAGTTAAACCATACCTGTCATTTCATATACCTCTACATTTTTTTCTAAAGTGTATTCTCAACACTTATATTTATAGTAGATTACAACCAGCAAGAATATAATGAAGATATTGCACAATAATATATTGGCTCACATTCTCTCTCTTGCTTTCTGATGACCACTGTCCTCCTTCTCAAGTTCATCCTTTTTTATGCCCTCATATCTTTATAACAATCCATCATCTCTTTTGTCCTCTAACATATATTGTCTGAATTTGTGTATAATTTTTTTCTTGTTTATTTATTTACTTACAATTTGTTTACCAGATAGGTGGGCTGATCTACTGACTGTTTTCAGTCTTGACCCAGCTACAGAAAAGTCCAATAGAAGGCAAGAAGGAACATTTTTACACAAGTGACAGAAACATATGTGCATGATACTATTGCTGAAGAATTAGAATTCAAAAGCATAGAGCAGCCGCTGCAGTAATTATGAATGTAACAGTAGAAATGCATTAGGACTACAGTAAAATGGAGGTATGTAGTCCTATGTATGTACAAGATGCATGCAATAATAGAAAGCAATTGTACAATTATACAATTATATGTCCTTCACTATTGTCCCATATACAAAACCCATCCCACAGTTCTCCACTGCCGAACTTCTACTTTCTTTTCTTAAAATGAATAATTGCAAAAACATCTGTGTGATAGTCATTTACATTCCCCCAGGCAATAACATTCCAATTCTTGAGGAAATCCTTGCCTGGGCATCTACTAACATAAAAAGTGAGACTGCCATACTGAGAGACATAAATATCAACTGGCTAGACATATCCCCACACTACTCTAGCTGCAATATTGGGTTCCTATTATTTAAGTGAGCGCTTAAAGTTGCGAACACTATTTCGTCAAACTTGTTTACATGAAATGGCAAAATGCCAAAAGCCTGGAACAGCGATTTTTTTTTCCTAAGGAGAAAAATCACTGGTCCGTTTTTGGGAATTTGCCATTTCCTCCACTGTGATGCGATCTCAGAGTTCATAGGTTCTTAGGTTCATAGGTAGGTACTAGGCTATCAGCCCAACAGCCTAAGTAAGCCTAGCCAACAAGGTTCCCTGGCTTACGCCACCCAAAAAAGTTAATTTCCTGTACCCCTGTCGAGCAGAGCCACAGACATGATCCCCGGGGTGCATTTCCTATTTCCCATCCAGTCATCAAGATTTTTCTTGAAGAGTGCTAATAAGGAACTTTGCTTGCATAGATGGGCAGCATGTTCCAGAGTATAGGAAGTCTCTGGGACAGGAATCTATCCCTCCAGCATGTCCTGTTTATTGTGCTGACAAGGTTTAGGTCCCTAGAACATGTAGCTCAGAGCGGTTAGGATTTCTTTAGGTTTAGTATATCCAACAGCTTTGGGTTTAACATAGGTTTATATGTTAGGCAGAGATCTCCTCGGAAAAGGCGATATGCTACAGAGTAAAGCTGGAGTTTTTTGAGATGGTCAGTGTAGGGCATCTGTTTGAGGCCAGTAATCCTCTTTGTGAGGTACTTCTGTGGCCTTTCCAGCTGCTGCAGATGTCTTATGAGGTACATTCCAAAAGGGGCATTGTACTCTATAACGGGTCTAATGAGTGCCGAGTAGAGGGGAACAATGACTTTTTTTTTCCTGGATGAGAACCCTTTTGTGATGAGGTGTGCCACATAGAAGGATTTCCTGACTACTATGGTGATGTGATTATCAAAGGAGAGACTGCTCTCCACCTGGGTCCCAAGGTCTCTTATCACACATTCGGCATTAAGTAGACTGCCGTTTATGTGGTAGTTCATGGGTACAGAGTTTTTACCAAAGGGGATGGCAATGCACTTTTTGACATTAAGCTTGAGGCCATGCCTCTGACACCAGGCATCTGTCTCAGTGAGGCCCTCTGTAGGATGTCCAGATCATTTGGGGACTCGACTATGGCTCCTAATTTGCAGTCATCTGCGAACTTCTTTAGCCAGAGGCCTTCTATGTTAGCCTGTACTTCAGAGAAGTAGATACCAAACAGGGGAGGTCCCTGGACTGAACCCTGTGGTACTCCACTTGTCACTGATTTGAAGTCAGATTTGGAATCTGCAGCTTTTACAGTGTGGGTTCTGCCAATGAACCAGTTGCCAACCCATCTTTTGACATAGGGATTTATACCTAGTTTAGTGAGTTTAGCTATAATTCCAGAATGGGGGATGGTGTCGAAAGCCTTGGCGAGGTCAAGATAGGCTGGGTAAACCACCTTACCTTCATCTACGTCCTTGGTGACTGCCTCAAAGAAGTCAATCAGGTTCAGAAGGCATGATCTGCCTTTCACAAACCCGAACTGGATGAGTTCCAGAGTTTGGAGGTTACCAATGTCTTTGTTTATGAGTTCCATGATGATCAGTTCCATGGCCTTGCAGACCAGGCTCGTCAGGCTAATAGGCCAATAGTTCCCAGGATCAGTGGTGGCTCCCCTTTGTGGAGTGGGATAACTGTTGCTGTGTGCCATTCAGTGGGCACAAAGCTTGACATGAGACTATGATTGAACATGGTGCTTAGGTGGGGAGCCAGTTCACTCTGAAGTTCATATAAAACACAGCCTGGAATGTTGTCTGGTCCCATGGATGCTGTGTTTTTGGTTTTAGAGAGTGCAGGTTTTACCTGCATAGATGTGATTACAGGGGATCTGCATTTTTCCTGTATAGATATGGGCCCTTTAAGGGGTGAGAGGGGGGTAAAGTTAGCACTGAACCTATCTGCCAGGATGTTGGCAATATCAGTTGGTTCTGTAATTTTCATGCCATTCTGCTGCAACTCAGAGCAGATCTGGGTGTTGGCATTGAGATTCTTGACATAGCTATAGAATATTTTGTGGTTGCCCTTAGAATCAGTGGCGATTTTGTGTTCGTAGATAGCTTTGGAGGTTCTTAGAAGGGATCTCAGCTTCTTACTGAGGCTGACTAGGGAGCTCCTCCACTCATGGGATTTTACTCTCTTTTGCAACAATTTCTTCCTTCTGTTGTAGAGTTTGTTTATGGTAGGGGACCATCAGATTGGCTTCCGTTTTTTTTGGAGGATAGTGTCTTGATTCTGTTTGGAATAGCATGATCCATGCACTCGTATAAGTGCTTATAGAGTGCATTTGTGTAGGATTCAGCAGTCGTAACTGTATTGTTCATCTGCATGGCTGTTATGAGTTGATATATTTAAGTAGGGGGGGTGTGGGTGTCGGTCCCCAACTTTATTTTGTGTTTGGGTTTTTTTTGTTTGTTTGTTTCTTTTTTTACAGATCAACAATTTTTTTCCCTGGGAAAAAAAAAATCGCTGATCCGTGTGGTCGACATTTTGCATTTTCGTAGTGTTTGGGTGGATTATATAGCGTTCGCAATTTCAAGCATTCGCTAATATAATATAGACCCGCAATATCAATCTATATAAGTTCACCCAGCTAGTTAACACCATAACCAGGCCTAATTAAATTAATGCTAATAGTTCAATCCTAGACTGGATTTTAGTGTCCGACCCAAATAAGATCACTTCTGCTGGTACACTCTCCAATAGTATAAGTGACCACTTGCCAGCCTTTATACAATGTGAAAGTAACACAACAGTTAATAAACATCAGTACAGGGTTGCCAGAGATGAATCCCAGTTATGTCCATCTAGTTTTAACCAAATGTTGCTTAGCATCAACTGGGATGCACTAAAATCACTTCCCCTTGATGAGGCAGTTGAGTTCTTCCTCAGCATACTAAACAATCTCGCTCCCCCTAGACAAAAGAGAGTAAAAACCAACCATGCCATTTGGCTAACAAGATCCACTAAGGATCTAATGAAACGCAGGGACAAATAATGGAAAATATGACAAAAAAAAAAACAAAAACCCATCTGGCCTCACCCAATACAAACAGCTCTGAAACAAGGTTAAGCATATAGTACTACAAAGTAAAAAAGAACACTATCTTACATTACAAAATCAACACAAGCAAAACCCAAAGAAATTCTCGAGCTCTCTTAACTCTTTATTAAACCCAGGCTTTAGTAATAATCCTTGCCCAGACCCAAATAAAACACCTATTGAAACTGCTGCAACTTTCAACTCCTATTTCATAGATACTATAGTCAATCTAACCATTAACTTTCCGAAGACCAACTTGTCCACCACAGACCTCTCCACAGCTAACACCAGTACATCCCCTATTCCCAACTTTACTCTGTCATGTATACCCACTTCGACTATTAAAAAATTGTTTCTAAAACTCAAACCATGCACAAATGCCCCTGACAATATACCCAACAAATACCTGCAAATCTCAGCCAACTCAATTGCTTACCCTATCAACATACTTCTCAATAGATCTATCCAAGAATCCTATATGCCCATCATCTGGAAAAAAGCTTATATCCTCCATCTACACAAGGGGGGCCCCAACTTAGATGGCACCAACTTCCGCCCCATTGCTATATTATCACCCATCTCTAAGATTCTGGAAAAATGTATTCATTCTCAACTTCTTCATCATCTGACTCGCAATCACATCCTCTCCCCCACCCAACATGGATTTTGGCTAGGATATAGTACCACCACTGCCCTCATATCCTTCATGGACACTGTCAATTGAGCCTGTGATGCTGGTAAAATCGTATCTTCACTATTTCTTGATCTTTCTAATGTTTTGGATACTATATCCCACTCTCTCTTTCTAACAAAACTCTCTAACATAGGTACCTCACCTCAAACTCTAAACTAGTTCACTAATTACCTCACTAACGGGCAGCAATCAACTAAATGATGAACTCTTACTCCCCTTTCCTAAACACCACCACTGGTGTTCCTCAAGGCTCCATTTTAGGCCCACTCCTGTTTAGCATATTTATCAATAACTTCCATTCTCTCAAGACTCAGTCGTCAGGTACACAACTCCACTATCATCTGCACTGCAAACAACTCCTCAGAACTGCACCAACTCACCCAAAATGGCTTCACCTCCACCGGAATTTGGATGACTAATAATCATCTTGCCCTAAACTCCAACAAAACTAAACTAGTAATCTTTGCCCCAAAAATCCACACCCCTACAAAAGGAGAACTTCACCATTCAATCCCTAAATGGTACCATCATCGACATTGTACCTAGCACAAAACTCCTAGGTGTCATCATAGATAAAAACCTCACATTCGACATGCACATCCAGTCCACTGTCAAAAAGACACATAAAAAGCTTGGCACTCTCTACCGACACAAACATCTACTCAGTGCATCAGCCTGACTTTCCCCTTGTCTCTTCTTTTCTATTATCCTCTCTTTTATACAGTGCCCCCCTCCTCACCAACATTCAGTCCTCTCTAAACTCATGCTACAACAAAATTGCTAAGTTTGTAACTAATGCCTCCTACTCATCCCACCACTGCTTATCATTATGCAACTTAAAATGGCTTGAACTTCGCAACTATCTCACCTTTATCCAACTAACTACAGCTCACAAACTCATTCATACTCCATCCATGCGCCTTGCTCTAGCTTCTATACTTACTTTATACCATCCTAACTTACCACTCCGATCCAACAACCAATTGCTCATAAATGTAGAAAAACCCAAACTTTCAGCTGGCCAGATGCTTTGCTCCTTTACCATCGCAAAACTTTGGAACTCCCTCCCCCCATCACTTAGATCCACCCACTCAGTAATGTTCTTCAAGACATCTCTGAAACAATACTTCTCATCTTGGCTGTGCACGTGTGCTAACACCACATCTCATATAATCTAACTTCAACCATTACAACTATTCTCACCCCCACTCTACTACTCTGACATCCTCCTTTTACATCCACCTGTCTTTTTACTTACTCCATCTCTCCATCCTGTCCACTTCCCTCTTCTACTAACCCTCATTTACCTACCATTGATCCCTCCTGTTGACTTCCTTCCCTTCCTAACCCTTATAGACCAACCATTGAACCAGTCGAGACATTCGGGTACTCTCGCAGCCTACCTTAATATCATTCCACCACTTATATCTGCAACAATATCCACTGACTGCTGATTCCTGCAACAGGAGTCATATAACCTATCACTCAGCTATTACACCTCCTAAACATGTGAAAAGTTTAAGCACATAGTCTCTAATTAATTCATATATCTGGTTTGCACCCACTGTATGAAGTGTCCTATATAAATTTTGCTAGTTGAAAACTACTCATATGGAATGTTCTCTTGTATATACTCTGTATTGCTTGCATAATATCTTTGATTTGAGAGTGATTATTTATGTACTGTTTTTTTTCACCAATTGTATAAGCTGCCAGTAATATGTACTGAATGTCTTTATTAATGAAAATTCTGTATTGCATGTGAAATGTCTTATATGTGGAGCTTTTCTCCCTGGGACTCCACCAGGGTTGCCAGATTTCGTATCGGCAAGGTAGGGACGAAAAAAAAAAGTGAAGAGCAAGAGCAAAAAAAAAAAAGGTCTTTAATGCAGAACACAGTTCCACATTAAAGATCTGCACTAAATAGATTCTGCAGTAAACACGGAGCTTCTTCTTATCCATATTCAACAGAAGTAGCTCCGTGTTTACGATTTTTGATTAGTCCGCATGCGGTCCAATCAAAAATGCGGAACACAAGAAGCTCCGTGTTTAGCAATTTTTGATTGGCCTGTATGCCAGGTATACAGACCAATCAAAAAAAAAAAAAAAAAAGCGGAGGCTGGCCGGGACTTAAACCAGCAGGGAGGGACTCAGGATCAGGCTGCTGATCTCGGACAGTCCCACCCAAATAGGGACGTCTGGCAACCCTGGACTCCACTGAAAATGGGCACTTCTGGCCCAGCTAGACCATCCAAGTAAACAAATGCAAATAAATAAATAAATAAATAATAGTGAATAATACACTAACAATTCTCTTCATATAATACGATATCTATCTATATATATATATATATATATATATATATATATATATATATATATATATATATATATATATATTAATAGATATATGTATACATATATATATGTAGATAGATATACATATGTGGATATATCAACCATTTACCCAGAACTTAACACACACACACACACACACACACACACACACACACACACACACACACACACACACACATATATATTAGTTAGTATATATAGTAAGGGGGTGGGGGCACAGCCCCCCACATTGGGGAGTATGGGAGGCGTAGCCCCCCACATAGTTTGGGTATATATTATCTTCTGGAAAGAGTTATTCATTCCACTTGTAAGTATTCATGTCTGTGGTTTACAACATTTAAAGTAGGTGGTGGGCTACACCCCCCACACACCCCCCATTGAGGGGGGCTGTGCCCCCCACATCCCCCCTTACTATATATATATATATATATATATATATATATATATATATATACTAACTCCAGGACTACACTATAGTGGGGAACAGGGCATATACCTTTTTAGACTAAATGAGTTTCAGTCAAATGAGCTTTCAGTGAAGTAAGCTTTCAGTGAATTGTGGTCAAGCAATTCACTTTCAGCGAAATGAGGCTTCAGTGAAATGTACTTTCTATCAAACAAAGACCCGTACACACACACACACGCACGCATGCACACACGCACACACACATACACACACACACACACACACACACACACACACACACACACACACACACACACACACACACACACACGCACACACACACACACGCACACACACATGAGGAATTGTTGCTTTGTGGACATATTTACCTAGTGTTTAACCAGTATTACAGAAGCAAGTGCATTTCACAGACTGGATGTTTCCCATCATCCACAGTGTGATTCACAGAGCTACGTGGTGAAATATAAACTATAGTTTTATAGTCTAATTGCCTTCACTCACTCACCTAGCTCCTATTTTTATGCCTTGCTGACCCATTCACAATACTTTCTTTATTAGATGCCTTTACATATATCAGCAAGATGCTCCTTTTTATATAAAGGCTGCTGTTTGTTATTTACTGCTTCTACTCACAGGTGCCATTCAACCAAACCAACCAATTGCTCCCTCAAGCTGTGTCCTGCAGCACGGTATTCTGGTACATCAGTTCAGCATCTGGAGTTTCCTCCAGCAGTCCTGTGAGCTAACTGCATGTTTGGTTTTATAATTCTGTTTAGATGTGAATAATTTTAAATGGCTCAAATCCTTTCTACCTTCTTTAAATCTTTTTATAATCTTTTGTCTTACTGGTTTCCACATGATAAAGCAATCTGTGTTGAGGCTTTTTATGTTAAGCAGCTCAACTTCTCATATCACGCTGTCAAATGCTGCCTAAGCTACTGTTCCAACTCTTTGTTTCAGTAAAAAAGTTATATCCAATACTTGTACCATCTGTCTAATATAAGTACCTTCTCAGACCCTAAGACTGTACAAGCCTTTGAAATTAATCAAGCAGGCTATCATTATATGACTTTGCTTTATTTAGTGACTTAATAAGGACAATGGTACTATCTGGGGTACAGCTAAAATTTTAATCTGTTCATGATTATAACATGGTAATAGACTTCATCCTACAGTCATGGGTGCTCTTTTTACATCTGAAAGAGATCCTTGTGCCCAGTGGGCTTACTCATCAAATAGATAAAATGTGCAGAATCTTCCCTTCATTTGGGAAGTAGTTTTACAGATAGAGTTCTGATCATTATGCATGGCCATATTTTATTGTCTAAAATTCTCCGAGCTACACAACTAATCAATTCCACGCCATAATGCACAGTCATATATGTTAATGACAGGTAAGGCCAAATTCTTTCACAAAATCTGCCCAGTCCACTACATACTTAACCAACAGCTTATTTACTCTGTTATTCATTTTAATTATCATATAATTGTGCTGTGCATTCCTTAACTCTGCTAGTCTTTTTGGACTTATTATCTCTTCCAGAAAGATGTTTCAATCATTTATCTCCCTTTCTGTGAAAAATTCCCCCTCTTTATCTCTACTGAACCATCCATAATTTGTGTTAAAATGTGTTATCCTGTTATTGTATACTTGTAGAAAGATGCTACTGACTTAAACAGACGTTTGTTAAGAGACTAAAGACAATTTGTTTGAAAAGCATTTTAATCAAAAATAATTTGATCAACACAGTTTTCACAAATATATTTTTTAAAGGGACAAGCCCAGCACATCTCATGCATGCAGGCATGCATATAGATTTACCCCTTTGCCCCCCCCCCCCCAATCAACTCCAGGAATGTTGCACTTCAGGACAAGGGCAAACCTAATGCAGTGTCCTAACTTGAGCAAAGTAACTTAAATCCTAGTGCACATTACCTAGCACTTGGCTGTTGGAAAACTTCCAGATACTAACATATTTTCTCTGAATTGCCTTGAGGTATTTTAATGTTTATTTCATCTCACCACTTTGCCTTTTTTTCTCCACAACTATACATATTAAGCTTTTCTATACTTCCTCTATATGGCTTCTAGTGCATGGCTTTTTTTTTATTTCTGCATCTGAAAATACTCCTACACTATGCTGATAACACTTTTTGTATCTGCACTCAAATATTCTGTAATACTTGTAACTGAGTGAAGCAAGTTGTCACTTTTGCTTTTTGAGGCTCATCAGTGGCCATCTATTTGTAAAATCAGATTCCTAGTGAAACTTTTATTTCTCTCATCATTTTCCACTTTTCAGGCCACTGTGCCTCTGTATAAAGACAGATACTATGTAAAAGTATCAATCTCAGCATTATAAAGCATATACAGAAGTACTGGGAATTTTCTCTTAGATATTTCCAGAATCTAGTGGCATCTGTGACTTTAATACCTTTTGACAACTTTGACAGCTCTGCAGAAAATTTGTATGAACCACCAAACTGCTTACTACCTTTGTGTGCTCAAAATATTATCCTGTTATGTACAAATGCATGTAATCAAGTCCTAGATATGTCTAGGCCAGCTCCATAGCACAGATGGATAATGCCCTGTTTTATGACCCAGTTAGCCCAAATGTAATTAGTAGCCTGCATCCTGGAGTGGCTTCCTTAGTCACCAATTGCAAGGTTAGGAGTTTGAAGAGGTCCTACTGCAAGACCAGCATCTGAGTGAATACCTCAGATTTGTACTCTCCACTGAATGTGGGATATAAGGGTATGAGCCCAGGGAAAGGATACATCAAGTGTCAGCAGAGCACAGCAGATGTAAAGAACCATGCATCCACACTGGACTTAGCACAGAGGGCATTGCACTACACCTGCTAGTCAAATTGGAAGAGGACGGAATTAGCCACAAGAGTGAAATATCTGAGTAAACCACAGCTGATGACCCTTTGCTGCCCAGCTCTTGCCCCCACTGCCTTTACATAAGGTGAGGATACCAAAAGTTATTTTCCTTACAAAGAGGAGACCACCCAGATTTGGACTGCTAACTCCATGTATAGCAAATACAAATGCAGCTGTGCAAGTAAACATACCATAACAGTAGATGTTCAAAAGTTGCAGTGGCCTTAACCTTAGCTATATGGATTATATCCTGACAAGGATATAACAGCCAGCCAATTTGCAAAATTTTAGGGCACCTTCCACGCACTCAAACCATTCAGCTCAAGCTGAGCTACCCAAAAAGACAGGGTTGAGCACCAAGCCCTGCAAAGCATTCATGCCAACTGACAAAGAGAGTCTGAGCCCTGACAGCACATAGCTAGCAGTAAAAATCAATAGATATATGGTCAGTACTCCAAATACTGAGGGGTTAGAGGGAGGGAGCAGCTGCTGTTGAAGTGATTATTTGAACATCTACTGTCATGGTAAGTTTACTTACACAACTGAACTGCATTTATCATATTGATCATTGCTGCAGTGGCCTTAGCTATATGGGTAGATTACCCTAACTTACAATACTTGGGAAGTGGAAGAGGAAGGATCCAGGAGCTTCTTGAGAATGGTCCTATTAAAGTCTGGTCTAGACCTAGAGAAAGAATTTAGCTTTGTAAAATTAAGTACAAAGGACCGATCAGGTCTAGAATAACAAGAGGTAATGGTCTGAGAAAAACATTTGGAAACAGTCTGTTTAGACACAAGTTGTCCTTTCTTCTTTCTTCCACAAGAAATGAACAACTGATCTGAAGAGCTGAAAGATTTTGTTCAGTGAAAATAGTACCAGAGTTGTCTGTGGACATCCAAGGAATGGGGTATCCTTTCCACCTCATTAGGGAGATGGATAGTTTGGCTTAAAGTTAACTTGTATACCACTTTAAGCATAAAAGAAAGATTAGTACTCAAAGAAAACCTCTCTCTGTGGAAAATGAGATAGGGCTGAATCACTATTACAGCTTCCAACTCAGGTAATCTTCTTGTAGAGGTCAGGGCAATCAGTAAAACAGTTTTCCATATTTAAAACCTCAAGTTAGCATGATAAGCTGGTTCAAATGGAGCAACTTTTACCTTCTGTAAGTAAGGGGGAAACACTGGTTTTCTTGAAGGTCTCTTATGCAAAATTCCTTTCAAAAACATTTTCACATGAGAATACATTGAAATAGGGGGATCCATGAACAGACATGCTGAAATGGCCTAAAATGAACCATGATGGAGGAGTAAGGAAGGCCATAGCATAGTAACTCATACAAATATTGTAAAACCAGAGAAACACAATCCCTGAGAATTTATTGGTTATGTTGGTGGCGCCAACTAGAAAACCTTTTCCATTTGCTAATATATAATTTTCTAATAGCAGGCTTTTATGCCTACATTAATACCTGATGCATGTCTTCAGCAAACAGGTGCCTAAAGGGAATTAGAACCCTATCTTCCCAACAGCCGGTTAAAGTTGATTGAACTCAGGGAGTATCAAACACCTGTATTCTTGTGTAAGTGGATCTATTCTGTGAGGAAGCATAAGGTAATTGCCCCTGGCCAATTCCAAAAGAAGAGGGAGCCCATGGTACCTATGCCAGAATGGAGTGACCATAATAAATTTGTTGGATTCTTTTTGAATCTTCAGAATTACCCTGGATACCAGAAAGGGTATAAAAGAGTACATGAACATTCCTGCCCAAGGAAAAGAAAAAGCATCTGTCTTTCATGCCTTATTGCATGGAGTCTAGGTGCAAAATTTTAACAGCTGATTGTTCAGAGATGAGGCAAAGAGGCCAACTTGAGGAACTCCCCACTGATGGATCAAATCTTGGAAGATCCACCCCTGATCTAGCTTCCATTCATAAGGATCTGCCTTTATCTTGATCCACTTGTCTGCCTCACAGTTATGCCTTAGTGGAATGTAGGAATCCTGTACAGAGAGACTCTATTGTAAAGCAATATCCCAAGCTAACATGGCTAGACTTCACAAGGTGTAAGATCCAGTTCCCCTTTGCTTGTTGATGTACCATGTCACTGTGGTATTGTCTGTAACAACTTGAAAAGGTCTGAGAGTTGAATGCCTTGATTAGAGCAAGCATCTCTTTTATATTTATGTGTTTGCATCTGTTCGTGGTGTCCCACACACATTGAACTTTTATCTCTCCTAAAACCACTCCCCAAGCAAGTTTTAAAGTGACTGTGGTGACTGGTTTATGAGTAGGGGAGGAGAAGGAGAGTCATGGATTTAGGGATATTTGATTTCCACCAAGTGATTTCTCTTCTGACAAATCCCAGAACTGGAATTTAAAAAGATAATGGGTGTTGGTGCTGGGACCAAAGAGACTTCAGATACCATTGTATCTTTCTCGAGTGGAATCTTACCAGAGGTATCATGAGAATCATATAAGCAATGAGAGCCAAAATTCTGAGGTATTCTTTGTAAAGCCCAAACTCTGAGTGGAAAACTAAAAATAGATACAGATATAAATCTTTTTTTTGTTCCTGTAGAAGAAAAGCTCTTTGAACTGAAGTGTCTAGCAGACACCCCAGGAACACAATCTGGTGTGATGGAGTCAAAAACTACTTTTGAATGTAGTCTTGGAATGCCAGCTTATGCAAGAGATTTCTCACACAAGACAAAGAGACTCCTGACACTTTAAAAAAGACTCTACAAAGATAAGTAAATCATCTAAATATGGGAAACATTTGGATACCCTGTAGCCTGCAGTGATCTATTACTGGAGCTAGACACTGTGAGCACTCTTTGTGCAGTGAATAGTTTAAAGTATAAGGAATAGAACTGATCATGTGATTTAGAAACACAAAACCTTAAGAAATACCTGAAATATGGGTAAATATGGATTTGATGATAAGCATCTTTTAAATCTAGTGTTACTGGAAAACTTAAATGAGGAAGAAGAGGTAACAGGTTATGAAGTGATTGCAGTTTGTACTTGGGCACTATCACAAATTGGTATAAAAAAGAAAGATCTAGAACTTGTCTATAGGCATTTCCTTACTGTGGCAACAAAAACATCCTTGAATAAAAACCTTTCCCAAACTGCGAAGGCAGAACTGGCTCTATTAGTACCTGGGACAAAATATGTTGAAGGATAGGGGGAAATAGAGGTGTCTGGTGAATGAGGAGTTACTCCCTGAAAATGAGGAATTTCCTCCCACTGCCACATAACTGTGACAAATGGTCTGCAGAACCCATTTGTCTGAAACTATCTGTTGTCAAAGAATGAAATGGATATTCAGACTTTGTGGAATAGATGTCACAGTGGGAGGGGGAACATGGTCCCTTAAATAGTCATTCTGACATGTTAGACTTTCCTTTGTTTTGGGGGATTCCTGTCGTTTAGGAATCTCCTTGCCACTGATTCTTAAGATTCTGTTTAAGAGCATTTTCCTGAGACTGTTTATTTTGTTTCTTGCCAAAACAGGATGAGGGAGTACAGAATCCCTTGGAAAATTTGAAAAAGGAGGACTGAAAAATCTAAAAGATTTCCTGTATCAACTTACCTCTTCCGTCACATTTTTGATCACCTCTGCAGCTGAGGAATCAAAAACTAAATCTCTATCCAAAGGAGAATTTAAAATCTCATATTTCACATCTACCGGGAGTTATCCCATTTGAGTTAGAACAATGTTTAATTAAGGGGATAGACTGTAGGAGAAATGTTGTAGAATTGGGATTGGGTGCTAGTGCAGAAGGATAAGATGGCTATCTAAATTCCATGGTCAGCCTATTAAGCAACGAAAGGAAAAGGACATTATGGATATTTTTAGGTAGTATCAAGGTTGAATCCCATTAACAGGAGAATAGTTTTTCTTTTCTAAATCTCATCCACCTTTGCTAGTAAACAAGACCACAATATACTAAAATATCTGCACCTCATATAGCTACTTCACCCTCATATAGACAGACAGGAGTCCACTCTTTTCTGGGAGAGAACCATGACTTTTGATTTAGAGATGCATTACTGAATTTACAGGCATTTGAGGGTAAGTGGGCAGCACCATTAGCAGACAACAAGGAATCTACCCCAACACCCCCAAACTGGATATTTTCCAGAGTCTGGCTGCACTTTGATATACCTGTTCATGAAAATCACAGATAAGAGGAGCAACAAGTCACCCCCTTAATGAAGTATTGTATCCAGCATGAAAGAATGTGATTTAATGCTAAGAATGCCAATAGTAATCCACTGCAAATGAAGCAGTCATGGTTAGCCAACCTGAATCACACACCTGTGTGAGGAACAGGACTAACACAATTTAAGATGAACAAGATAATTTCACAGCCTCAAGACCTATGGTGCTTCTGACTGATATCTACAGGATATCCTCCCAAAGCCAATCCTCCTCCTGGAAAAATAAAGGTCAGTACTCAGTGTTAAAAGCTTTATTCAATGTGTTTGCATTCTTGTCAAAAAACTATTTAGTAGTACAGATTTTTTTCATTGTTGTTTAAAGTTAAAATGAGGGGAAAAGGTCAGTATGCGAGCAATGCGGTTGGTGAATCGCTGTTAAGACTGAGTACTACTGTCTTATTTCTCTGGGACTGAGTGGCAAACAGCCCAGTCTCTATACTGCTTTTTTTGTCAAATATATTTATTGTTTTTCAAAAGAAGCAATACTGGCAAAACATTGGAACATTCCTGCTTAAGCTTTTATAGATTTACAGCTAATAATTCATAATATGTTAGATAACTGTGATACAAAAACAGAATGAACAAAGTACAGTTGTGTAAGGAAACTTACCATAACAGTAAATGTTCAAATGATCACTGCTGCAGTAGCCGTAGCTGCATGGGTTATATCCCACTATAACAGCTGGCCAGATTCCAAAGCTTAAGGGCTCCTTCCATCTCAATGTGCACAAACCATTAACCAGCTCAAGAAGAGCTGAAGAAAAAGAGTGGTTTGGGTGCCGAACCCCTTAGAGTTGTCATGCGAACTGAAAGCCTGCGTTTGAGCTTGTTTCCCACTTCTCTTGTAACTGGTTCAGTCCAGATACAGATTTGCTGTAACCAAGAACATTTGTAAGCTTCTGAGCCCCACAAGCCTTTCTGTGTTGGTGGGAAGCCTTCTAGCTTATCAGTGGAAGTGGTAAGCACTAGATAGCCTATATACCACAAGAGGAGTGGTTTCTGGCCCAGAAATTGTGGTTTATTGGCCGTTTGGGCAGTTTTTTCCATCTCTTTCAACTTTCTGGTTTAAAAGCCAGCATTTGAGCTTGTTTCCCCCCTTTCCTGTAACTAATCTAGTCCAGATACAGATTTGCTGTATCCAGGACTGTTGGTAAGCTTCTGAGCCCCCCAAGCCTTTCTGTGTTGGAGGGAAGCCATCTAGCTTATCAGTGGGAGTGGTAAGCACTAGTTAGCCTATCTACCACAAGAGGAGAGGTTTCTGGCCCAGGAATTGTAGTTTACTGGCCATTTGGGCAGTTTTTCCATCTCTCTCAACTTTCTGGCTTAAAAGCTCGCATTTGCGCTTGTTTCCCGCCTTTCCTGTAACTAGTCTAGTCCAGATACAGACTTTCTGTAAACAGGACTGTTTGTAAGCTACTGAGCAGTGCCAAAGTCTGCTCTTCAATATTTCCCTCAGATCTACTAGTTCTCTCCTCTCCAGCATTTATACTAGCCTATTAGTCTAGCACTTTACCAGACTTCTTGTAGCAATTATTGTAGCACACAAAAGTGCTACCAGCACTAAATGTTCTAAAAAGAAACATATCCAGTACTTATTATCAATGCCCACCCCTCCAGGCATGTCTTAAGGTCAGTTCCCTGTGCTTTCTCCTATTAACCTGGTGAACTTGGGCATCCTGAGGCAATGTAGCAACTACCTAATGTACAGTGACAACCCTCTCCTCTTACCTCCCAACACTCAGACTTGCGAGAGATGCACTTATATATCCAAACTGTCACTCTCCAGCCAAGAACGGAATAGCTGGTCAAGAGAAAGTCAACACTTGCACCACACCACATGGAACACATAGCCCTCCAAAACACAAACCAGCACTGCCTTCACATAAAAACACAAACCTCACACCTACCTTCGTGGAGGCTGTCAATAAAAATCTACTCAAGCAGCAGAGACCTCTAAGGTAGAAATGCACTCGACCATCACAACACAACACTAATCACAAGACATGTAACATCCTAAGTAGTGTGCCACTCAAACAAAGCCCCTAAGGCAAAACAGCATGCCCAACACACTAGTCATAGATGACTCAATAGTGAAACACACTGATGTCCCACTCACTAGGTTGAATAACGAGAAAGTAACAGTCAGCTGCCTGTCAGGTGACAGGATCTGCCACATAATGCATGCACTCAGGTCCCACAACAACAGGTGCAAATATGACTCTGTCATTGTACATGTGGGTGTGAATGACCTGAGACTTACCTCCCTGGACTACATGAAAAGAGATATGGAGGAGTTCTCGGATTATGTAACCCAGTCGGCTTTGACCATATTCCTAAGCAGCATCCTACCAATACCCAGAATGATACCACAGAAAAAGCAGAAAATTATTGTTTTCAACAACTGGCTAAGTTTCTGGTGTTATTCTGAGGGGAATCCAGTATCTGTCTGCCTGGGATGACATGACTGACAGACCTTGATGCTTTGCCAAAGATGGCCTGCATTTGTCAGGTCTATATTATAACATCAAAGTCTTACAACTTCGAATGTTATAATATTGAACCCATTAGAGCAAAACACCAGAAAACCCAGGGAAAAAATTTGCTGTTCCGACAAACATACACACAACACAAGCTCACCAAAATAAATAATCCATACACATACACTTCACAAAACCCTACACTAAACCATACATACACCACTAGCTATCCACTTACCTTAACCTAACCCTAACCCTAAGGTCCCTAACTATCGCACACTCACCTTACCTGCTCCCTAACCCTAAAGTCCCTATTGCACACACACCTTACCCACTCCCTAACCCTAAGGTCCCTATCGCACACTCACCTTACCCGCTCCCTAACCCTAAGGTCCCTATCGCACACTCACCTTCGTTCGCACACTTACCTTAACCCGGTCCGTAACCTTCGCTCCACAGTCGAGGAAATAGCAAAGCTGCAGAAACAGCCCACTGAATACTTTTGCTAGGAAAGTATTCTGTGTTCTGCAGCTTCACTAGTTCCAGCGTTCGCTCTAATGGGTTTGATATTATAAGATTCAAAGTTGTAAGACTTCGATGTTATAATATAGACCCGCATTTGTCACCCCTGGGCTTCCGGATACTGGCCAAGGTTGTTGCCACCCCTATAGTGCCTTTTTTAGACAGTGTTCCAAAGACCAAATTACCACCATAACAGCTACAAACCAATGCAATCTGAGGGTCATGCTGCTCAACGCTAGAAGTCTAAATCTCAAAATGCACTTGCTCAAAGCACTCCTTAAAATGGAAAACATCAACGTTTGTGCTGTAACAGAGACCTGGTTCAAGGCAGCAGAAAGCACCACTGCACTACTAGGCTAATATTCATTCCACACCTTTCAGCCCCAGAACTTGGACCAACGTTCCAAAGGCTGTAGTGTTTACATATTCATAAAGGATGCACACACCTCCAGACTGGTAGCCCAACATAATGCATCAGATATACTTCAGGTGCAGCTAACATTGGGTAAGACAGCGATTCAGGTCATAGCCTGCTATAGGTCCCCAACCATGTCCCAAGACTCACACTCCACATTCCTAAGCACCCTGGAGAATATTAGGGTCAAACCTAACACTCTCTTACTGGGCAACTTCAACTACCCTTCCATTTACTGGGAAAACTACTCATACCAATACACTTGCCCAACGTTCCCTGGAGTTCATTAATTCCAGTGCTCTGGACCAGCTTATTCTTACCCCCATTAGAGGTAGCAACATCCTTGACCTGGTCATTACTAACATGGGCGACTGTTGCTCTACACCAATAGTCAGCTCCTGCCTGGTTAGATCCAACCACAAACTAATTACCTTGGAAATCAACATCCCTCCCACCCCACCCTACCCCCACAAAGGTAATCACCATGAAAAACTTCTCCAAAGCTAACATTGGGCTCCTAAAAACAGAGGCGGCTAACTTATTTATTTTTATTTTTTTTATTTAATATTTGTTAACCAGGAAAGTCCAACTTGGACAAAGCCAGTTTTCAGCGGAGGCCTGGGGAGAAATGCTCCAGACGCATGTCTTTGTAATGTGGGAGGAAACCGGAGCACCCAGAGGAAACCCACACGAACGCAGGGAGGACATGCAGACTCCACACAGAAGGCACCCCAACCGAGAATTGAACCAGAGAACCTCTTGCTGTGAGGTGACAATGCTACCGCTGCACCACTGCCCCGTCCAACTTCATGGCACCCATGCAAATGGAGAATAGCTGCATGACCGCTGAATCATACACCAATGCACTGTATGAACACGTACACAAATGCATGGATCTCGCCATACCCAGTAGAACCAAGATGCTCTCCTTCAAAAAAAAGGAATCCAATCTGGTGGTCCCCTGCCATAAACAAACTCTATAACAGAAGGAGGAAACTGATGTGGAATAAGGTGAAGTCCCAAGACTGGAAAAGCTCCCTTATCAGCCTTAACAAAAAGTTGAGATCCCTCATCAAATCCTCTAAAGCTAGCTATGAAAACAGAATTTCAGCAGATAGTAAAGACAACCACAAGGCCTTCTATAGTTATGTAAAAGATCTCCACCACAATACCCAGATTTGCTCTGAGGTACTGCACAATGGTACCTCCTATACTGAGCCAACAGATATTGCCAGTATACTGGCTGACAGATTCAGTGCCAACTTTACCCCTCTCTCCCCTCCCAAAGGACAAATCACAATACCAGTAGATTGCCAGGCACCCAGTATTACTGCTGCACAGGTTAAAACAGCACTGTCCAAGGCCAAGAATACAGCTTCTATGGGACCTAACAATATCCCTGGCTGTGTTCTAAATGAACTACAGAGTGAACTGGCCCTCATCTGTGTGCCCTGTTCAGTCACAGCCTCACCTCAGGCTTTGTCCCTACCAAATGGCACACTGCTGCAGTCATCCCTCTCCACAAAGGAGGAGCGATTACAGACCCTGGGAACTACCTAAGGAATGTATCATCGTGGACCTAATAAACAAGGACATAGGAAATCTCCAAACTCTGGATCCCACACAGTTTGGTTTTGTGAAAGGTAGATCATGCCTGCTCAACTTGGTCGGCTTCTTTGAGTCATTCACCAGAGCTGTGGAAGAAGGCAAGGTGGTTCATACAGCCTACCTTGATCTGGCCAAGGCTTTTGATACCATTCCCCACTCAGGAATCATAGAAAAACTCACTAAGCTAGGCATCAACCCCTATATCACTAGGTGGGTTGCAAACTGGCTCACAGATAGAACCCACAGTGTGAAAGTAGCTAATTCCAAGTCAGACTTGCGACTAGTCATGAGTGGAGTCCCACAGGGTTCGATCCCGGGTCCTCTCCTGTTTGGTATCTACTTCTCTGAAGTCCAGGCCAACAAGAAGGGAATCTGGCTGACAAAGTTCACAGATGATTGCAAGTTGGGAACTATTATTAACTCCTCAAGTGATGTTGACATCTTACAGAATGGCCTCACTGAGACCAACAATTGGTGTCAGAACCATGGCCTTAAGCTGAATGCCAAAAAATGTGGTTATCCCCTTTGGGAAAAACACAGTTCCCATGAATTACCACATTGATGGTAGTCCACTGAACACAGAAAGCATTATAAGTGATCTGGGAACACAGGTTGACAGCAACATTTCATCACCACATTGCCACTGTGGTCAGAAAATCCTGCTATGTGGCACATCTCATTACTAAGGGTTTTGTATCCAGGAAGAAAGAGGTCATTGTCTCCCTCTACTCTTCCCTCATTAGGCTAATCATCGAGTACAAGGCCCCATTTGGCATGTACCTCACTAGACACCTGCAACAACTGGAAAGGCCACAAAAGTACCTCACAAAGAGGATCCTAGGCCTTAAACACTTGTCCTATATGGACAAACTCAAAAAACTCCAACTATTCTCTGTCTCATATTGCCTACTTAGAGGCAATCTCTGCTTGACTTACAAAGCCATGTCTGACCCAGCTCTGTTAGAAATGCTACATCTAAATAAATCCCAATCCTTTCACACCACACACTCCAGAGACCTCAACCTCATTGCCACAATTAACAGAACATGCTGGAGAGACAGGTTCATAACCCAGAGACTGCCCATGTTATGGAATAGATTTCCTATACATGTCAAGCAGAGCACCTCACTGACCCTCTTCAAGAGAAATCTTGATGAGTGGATGGGAAACAGAAAATGCACCCTGGGGATAACTCCATTGGCTCTATTCAACAGAGGCACTGGGAACTATGGTTGGGTAGCACTATGCTAGGGTAATCCTATGGCTAGGCTTGTATGGGCCTCAGAGCCATTAGCCTAGTACAAACCTATGAGCCTATGTACCTATAAGAGAGGCTACAGCTCTGAAAGTGGTCATTGCTAGGAAAATAAAAATGAACGTTTTCACCTTGGCAAGAAAAACATGCAAAAGTAGGGAGATAGATGGAGGGAACCTGCTACTGTAGCAGTGATCATTCAAACATCTATTGTTATGGTAAGTACAGTGTTCATCATTTGATCACTGCTGCACTGGGAGGAAGAAGGAAGAGAGTCCAGAAGCCCGTGAAGAATGGCTTAGCAAAGCCTGTCCTAGAATTTAGTTTGTAGTGCTTTGTACAGTTATGTACACTTGACCAAGCTGTTCCCTCTAGAATACATCTAGAATCCACCCTTTCCAAAAAGCCACAGATGAAGCTAGGGCCCTCAAAGAGTGAGCCTTGATCCTGCCTGGAAATGCCATGTTGTGGTGGATATAACAAAAGGTAAGAGCATGAGACAGCTATTTGGGGATAGTCTGCTTTGAAACATTGCCCTTTCTTCTTACCTTCACAGCTAAAAGAAAAACTGATTAGAGTTCCTGCAAGTTTTAGTTCTGTCACAAAATTAACTAAGTTGCCTGTGGACATCCTGGTTATGGAGGATCCTTTCTCACTTGCTTTTGGGTTCTGGAAAGAAGACTGGGAAATGAACAGCTTGGCCCAAAGTAAACTCAGATACCATTTTAGGCATAAAGGAAAAAATACTTTTTATGGAAATCCTACCTCTGTGGGAATGTCTGTAATGGACACAGACTGCCTATAAATGGTTTCCTGGAAGACTCCTGATTTATTTTTCATTCATTAGGGTCTGTCATGATCCTAGTGAAAGAAAAATAAAAAACGCTACCAAATGCGTACAGAACAGTAGCACTTGACAAACGTTATTGCAGAAAAAGACTGATGCTCATAGTATCTTGATCAACAATTATCTTCCAATTGTTATGAGCCATGGATGTTGTTGCTGTTGTTATTATTAACACCTGGTTCTGTGTTTAATATTGGAATAAATCTGTTGTTCCTGTTCTGCATAACATAATTCCTAGTTTTAGTCAACATTTTAAACGGGCATCTTCTGTCTCTAAACATGCCAATTAATGTATATCTCAATCTCAAAATCAGAGTCATTGCTTGTTAATCTTGAAATGTGTACCATTTGTCCTTTCACTATGCTCTTCTTTTATAGGTTCATAGGTTCATAGGTTTATACTAGGCTATCTGCCCTAAGGCATTTATAAGCCTAGCCCAAAGTTTTGTGGCTTACGCCACCCCTTATATGAAAAAATACTGTACCCATTAGTTTGTTGTGCCTCTGTCCAGCAGTGACACAGAGATGATTCCCGGGGTAAACCTACGATCTCCCATCCACAGGTCAAGATTTCTCTTGAACAGAGCCAGCGAGATGCTCTGCCTCACATGGACCGGGATTTTATTCCACAGCATAGGGAGTCTCTGAGTGATAAATCTATCCCTCCAGCACGTCCTATTTATATCCGTGCTAAGGTTTAAGTCGCTTGCTCTAGTGGTTTTGGTGGATTTGGATTTTTGAGGTGGAGCATGTCCATTAATTCTGGGTTGGACATGGCCTTGTATGTCAGGCACATGTCACCTCTGAGCAGACGGTATGCGACTGAATAGAGCTGGAGTTTCTTCAATCTGGCAGCATATGACAGATTTTGGAGTCCCTTTATCCTTTTGGTGAGGAACTTTTGGGGTCTCTCCAATTGCTGCAGATGTCGGGTGAGATACATCCCGAATGGGGCATTGTACTCGATCATTGGTCTGATAAGTGAAGAGTACAGGGGAACAATGACCTCACTAGATCTGGATGTGAATCCCTTCATGATCAGGTGGGCAATGTAGAAGGTCTTTCTAACCACTTTAGCAAAGTGAGTGTCAAAAGAAAGGCCACTGTCAACCTGGGTCCCCAGGTCCCTGATAACCTCTTCTGTGCTTAGTGGATTGCCACCTATATGGTAGCTTGGGGTTACCTTGTTTTTCCCGAAGGGTATGACTATACATATTTTGGCATTTAACTTCAGGCCATGGCTCTGGCATAGGATATGATATTTGATGCATAGGATGGCAACTGATGTAGTGGAGAAAGGAATTACAATACGTTTCCTTCCTAAAAATCATTGATTGTAGTTTCTTGTTAGTCCTGTCCCATACCAGTCTTATATCAAGGTAATCTGTACTCTCTACAGGTACTTTGTATGTAAACTTTAACAATGAAGTTTTAGAGTTAAGATAAGTGATAAAAGATGCTAGTTCTTCCTGGGTACCTTTCCAAAATATCAATATATCATCCACAAATTTTAGCCATGTTATAATTTTGCTGTAATAAATTGGTGGAAACACACATTCGCGTTCCCATTGGGCTAGCATCCAAATTGGCATAAATAGGTGCACATTTGGCCCCCATGGCTACCCCTGATATTTGATGAAAAAGATCTCCTTCCAAACCTATAAAATTGTTGTTCAACACCAACTTCATTAATTCCACTAATAATTGTCTTTTAACATTGTCTAAGTCATTCTCCACCATTAAGGTTTCCTGAAATAATTTCAAACCTTCATTGTGTGGAATAATGTAAGTTCATTACATCAATAGTGACAAATAAAAAATCATCTGGAATTACAATATCCCTCAAAATCTGTAGACAGTGCCACAAATCTTTTAGTACATGAACATAGTTGTTTAATAATGGTTTGCACCAAAAATCAATGTATGTAGCCATAGGTTCTGTTTTGGAACCTGTTGCTGCCACAATAGGTCTAAATAGTGGGTCTTGCAAATCCTTATGGATTTTCAGAATCCCAAAGATATAGGGTGTCACAGGGGATGCAACAACCAAATATTTGTATTCAACTGAATTCAATACTCCTTGAGTTAAAAAATCATATAACAACTAATCAATTTTAGCATATGCTCTACACAATTCATTCTTCAAAACTCTTTCATAGGTAGAACTGTCATTCAGTAACTCATATACTTTAAATACCTAGTTGTTGTGGTCCATCAGAACAACCCCCCCCCCGCCCTTGTCAGGTTTCATAGCTCTAACATGGTGGTCATTACACAATTGCTTGAACGCATCCTTTTTGTTACATGTTAAATTATCACTACACTTTGTAACATTGTGAAAAATGTCCCGTATCCCTTTCTCATATGTAGTGTCAAATAGTGCAACAGAATTATTCATTGGTGGTAAAAAAGTGCTTTTTCTTTTCAGTATTTGCTTGTCATTAAAAAGTTCATTTTTATCATGAAAAAACATTCTTAAATTCAGCTGCCTGGTAAAAAGCTTTAAATTAGTAAGAACCTTGGCAATATCCAATGAAAAACTAGATACAAAAAAGAAACCTTTCTTAAGAACAGTCATATGGTTATCATTTATACACATTTGAGAAAAACTGTAAACAGAAAAAACATCTTTAGTAATGACATTACATCTTAGCTCATCATTAAGTTCGGTGGATTCAAAGTTTTGGTTTGATGAAAAATAATCAAAAAATTAACCATCACAGTTTATCGGTTCACCTGATAAGAATGATTTCTCTACCCCCACCACCACCACCACCACCACCACCACCAGTTCCTCTGATTCCCCTGGTTCCTGTTGATTAACTTCTGCAACCTTCTGGTAGTTCTTGTGATGCTAAAATTACTTTCCTTGTTGTTAACATTCATATCATTCTGACCTATGTCATCAGAAAGTTGCTCACCACTGTCATTATAATTACTAACATTGTTACTGTTATTATTGAAACCTTTGTTTCCGTAGGTAGGTAAAGGATATACTGTTTTGTTAGCATATTCCTGTGTATCTGTTCGTAACTGTTTTAGTTTCTTAGCAATCTTCTGTTTCACTAATTTATCAGAATCATTAAGAATAGTTGTGTACAGTTTATGTTTGCCTCAAATAACAAGTCCTTCATAATGCTATTGTTCATATCAGTCAATTGCTTTTCTAAGTTCAACAATTTGCACTCATTTTCTTTAATAATGATACGTACCAGTTCCAGACCAGTGTGATCAAAAAACTCCAACAGTTCACCATGCAAAACAGAGCCTGGTTCAGTTCCATTGTGGAACCTCCAAAGTTTCAAACCCTTGGGAACCTACTTCAGCTCTAAGGAAAGTTTTAAAAACAAATTGTCAGCTTGAAGTGCCTTAAACCTGATAAGTACCTTCTCATAGCTCCGCAACTGGTTGCAGACCGTACCATGTCCTTCCCCCTGTTCAGGGCAGTTAGACGGGTCTATATCACCATATCGAATGGTGATAATGCTGAACGCCGAAAATATTGAAAGTTCACAAGAACGAACTTGTGTTTTTGGGGTCGCGGTACAGTGAGGATTGGGATATTTGCCCTTTCCTCACTGTAGTGCGACCTTGGAGTTGGAATATATATTTAGCAGGGGTGGTGGGGGGCACAGCCCCCCACAATAGCAAGTTCATTCTTGTGAACTTTCAATATTTTCAACATTTGGCATTATCATCATTCGATATGGTGATATAGACCCAAAGAAAAATCCATTTGTGGTGTTAATAAGGCAAGCGAAAAGGAAGGGACATCAGTATCTCTTCCATTGACATTACATCCATTGCAGGACCGGTTAGTCACCTCAGATCCACTATTTGATGTCCCCGAGCATCCAGGCGTAGTATGCAATGTAAGCAATTCCATTTGAGTGTCAGATATAATGGAATTGTCTGAATTACCAGCAGCAACAATGTTTTGCTATTTAATTAAATGTAACAATTCTTCCACCTACTTAGGTAGTCCTTCCATGGTGGAAAAATACACAAACAAATGACTGTAATGGGTGTGGGGTGAAGAAAACTATGAAAAAATATCAGAAAAAAACACCCAAAAGAGCAGAAACTCAAAACTAGTGAGATAAAAATAAAAACCGCCACCAAACCCGTACAGAACAGTAACCCTTGACAAACTTTATTGCAGAAAAAGATTGATGTTCATATTGTCTTCATCAAAAATTATCTTCCAAGTGTTATGAACTATGGATGGACTAACAAGAAACTATAATCAATGATTTTTAAGAAGGAAACTTATTGTAATTCCTTTCTCCACTATAACAGTTGCCATCTTATGCATCAAAAGAAAAGCATAGTGAAAGGACAAATGGTACAAATTTCAAGATTAACAAGCAATGACTCTGATTTTGAGAATGAGATATATACATTCATTGGCATGTTTAGAGACAGAGGATACCCATTTAAAATGTTGATTAAAACTAGGAATTATGTTATGCAGAACAGGAACAACAGATTTATTCCAATATTAAACAAAGAACCAGATGTTAATAATAACAACAACAACAAAAAAGTTTTGTCAACTGATAGCATGTTAGTTCTCCCATGCAACAAGGATGCCTTGAAAATTATATCCATCAATTACATCTGACAGAAATATTAGATGTGGAAGTTTTTTTTTCCAGAAGGGAACACATCTTCCCAGCAATGGAGACTTGAAAGCTCTGAAGGATGTGGTGTCTAAGCTATGCTTTCATCAGCTCTGCTTGAGCTGATTAACTATTTGGGTGCATAGAACATGTCATTAAGCTTTGGCAGCTAGTCAGCTGTTGTATACTTAGCAATATATAACCCATATAGGGAAGGCTACATCAGCAATGATCAAGTGATGAATATCATGAATGCCACAATTAACATAATCAGCAATATTATCAAATCTGCAGTATTTGAGGCATCCGGATGATAAGCAGAAATTACTGAGATGAATTTTGCATCCAAATATGAACTATAAATCTAGTTATATCTATCCATACATCAACCCATTCCTCCGATACTTTTGAGTTGCATCCTGCTCCATTTCAACTCTAGGCAAATTCTTGGTAAGGTTTATTAACTCACTGGGGATGGTTGATCTTTTTCAATGGCTGAAATGTCTGGAGCCTGAATTCACTTGGTATTCTCCAAGTTATGGAGGATTTTATAGTATAAGCAAGATATCTGTCTCAAATGAGCATGCTTATATGTTTATTTGGCTGGACACCCTCCCAATACCCATATTGGGTCATACCCCTTTAATCTTTAATACAATAATTTAATACAAATACCCTGGTTTGGACATAGGTTCATAGGTTCATTGGATGATACTAGGCTATTGGCCCAGAGGCCCTTATAAGCCTAGCCAACAATTTTGCCCATGTTCCCTCAAAGTCAGCACCTGTTTCCCCTGTCCAGCAGGGACACAGGTGGAATCCAAGGGGTATATATTCTGTTTCCCATCCAGTCATCCAGGTTCCTCTTAAAGAGGGCTAGAGAGGTACTCTGCTTGACATGGAGAGGGAGTCTTTTCCACAGATAAGGGGGTCTTTGGGATACAAATCTACCCTGCCAACAAGTTCTATTAATGTCACAGACTAGGTTAAGGCCTTGCATATATGTTGCATGAGTGAAGTTTGTCTTACTGATATGCAGCAACTCCATCAAGGCTGGGTCTGAAATGGCCTTGTATGCCAGACACAGGTCACCTCTGAGCAGTCTGTATGAGACTGAGTAGAGGGACAGGGCTTTTAGTCTATCTGTATGGGATAGTTGTTTGAGACCCTGGATTTTCGTGGTCAGGAACCTCTGTGGTCTCTCCAGCTGCTGCATGTGCTTGACAAGGTACATGCCAAAGGGAACATTGTACTCGATAATGGGTCTGATAAGGGAGGAGTACAAGGGATGTTATGACCTTATGACATTATGAAATGCCCTTATTTATGAGGTGGGCTATGTAGAAAGCCTTCTGTGCAATGGAGGCAACATGGTGGTCAAACGTCAGGTTGCCATCCACCTGGGTGCCCAAGTCCCTCACGACTGATTGCATGCTTAGTACATTGTTATTAATACATGGAGGGCAAACCTATTTTTGTGTAGAAGGGATTATCTAGAGCAGGTTCTTAAAAATATACATAGGTCCTGGATCAGGATATAACAAAAGTGGAAGTTGATTAAAGATAATTTGTCTACTTCCTTGAAATATTAGAAGTAAACTTCTAAAACAAGGGTGCTTCAAACACTAAACCATCTACAGAGGGAAGTTTGGGGGGAAGAATCTTTAGTTATGGAAGTTCATTATTAACCTGCCCTGAAAAATATTTCTCATGGAAGGAATGCCACAAAGGAATAGACATGGAAATCCATTTAGAAATGGTGTGCTTTGATACTGGACAACCTAACTTCTTTTATTGGAAGGAAACAAAATTTTGTTCAGTTTTTCTTGTAGGTTTTGTTTTGTCAAGATAGAATCTAAGCCATCTATAGACATCTAAAGAAGGTACAATTCTTTTCCCACTTTTTTGAGGACCTGGAAAGAAAAAAACATATTTATTGACTAGTTAAGAGAACTTTCATTAAACATGAAAGAGGGGTTAGTCCTGACTGATACCCTGGCCTGGTGAAAAATTTGGAAAGGCAGAGATGCCATAAAAACTTAACTGAAATAAGAGCTACTTGAACTTTCTTCCAGGTACAGAACTAAAATAAATCAGGAAGATGCTGGCTCCAAAAGAGGAAGAATCAGCTTCTCCAGGACATGGTTAGGGGGGAATGGATTTTCTTGGTTGCCTGATATGTAAGATGACTTTTTAAAAAATGCTTGGTCTCAAAATGTGTAAAAAGTGATGAATTTAAAGGTAAACAGATGGATATTGCAGCCATGAGTCTTAATAGAAGAATATACCAGGCCTGAGTTGAACAACTCACAAATATGAAATAATATCAGGGCTACTCCTCATTTGGAAAGGCCCTGTTTACTTATTTGGCACCAAAAAGAAAATCTTTTTCCATTTAGAAACATAATATTTCTTTGTAACAGTTTTGTGGCCTCCGGTAATACTTGCAGCACAGAACCTGAAGATAGGCATCTAAAAGGTTAGATTCAAAGTCTGTAAGCATGGGAGATTGAGAAAGCCGTTTTGTTGTCTGAGCAAGTCCATCCTGTTGAGTAACTTGTGATGATTGCCTTTGGCAAGGTGAAAAAGAAGGGAGAACCAGTATTGTCTGGGGCAAAGGAGAATCACAAAGAAAATCCCAGAGTTCACCATTTAATTTTGAGGAAGACCTTGGGAATCAGGGGAAAAGCGAAGAAAGGGATATAGAAATTTCATTTTCCATGAAAAAGGCATGGTGTCTCTTTCCCATGCCTGGGGGCATGGATTCCTAAAACAGAATAGTGAGTTGTCTTTTCAGAGTGGAAGCAATATGTGATAATATCTCTCTGTTTAGCATCCACTTGTGAGGGTCTGTTCTGGATCTGCTCAAGGAGTCTGCCACATTGTTCACCCCACCTTGACGAAAAAGACTGCATTGAATTGCATCTTCCCAAGCAATCATTGCTAGTCTGCATAGTTTGTAAGACTTCATCCCTCCCTTCTTGTTGATGTACCACATTAACATGGTATTATCTGTTTGGATTCGGTAGGTTCCTGAAGTCCAACGCTGATGTAGAAATTTCAGAGTCAGGATTACAGTTTTCATTTCTTTGATGTTCATGTCAGCTTTCTTGTCCTGTCCTGACCTGACCTAGCACCCTGTATTTTATGTTCATAGAACAAGTGCCCTATGCCAGATCTGAAGTATCTATGGAGACTTCCCAACAAGGAGGGGGAACAGGAATGGCACTTCCTGATCAAGGGAAATCTGGCTAATTAACACAGAAATTAATTTTTGTTGAATGGCAAGAGAGGAATGGGAAAATTCAGGAGGGTGGCATTGCTATGCAGAAATAGCTTTGAGGTACCACTGTGTTTTCCTTATGTGGAGCCTGGCAAAAGGTATTATATGGATAGTGCAAGTTATGTACCTCAGGGGTCTCAATATCGCTCTCTTGTTGAGGGAATGTCTAGAGGAAGAAGGGACTGGAAAAAAGTCAATCAAAAATTACAGTTTGTCTTGGGGAGAAATGCCTTCATTGAAACAGTGTTTAGGTGACAGTTCAAAAAACAGATCCTGAAATGGAAGAAGACTAGACCTTTCTGATTTATTGTAAAACCCAGGCTAAGATGAACATCCATGGTGAACTGTAGCCTGGAGATGGAGAGATTGTCCATGTAAGGGTACAAATGGATGCCCTGGAGCCTGTAGAAAGCTATGACTAGGGCTAGACATTTTTTAAATACTCTAGGGCCTGTATAAAGCCCTAAGGACAAGGTAGAAAACTGAGAAAGCGATTGCAAGGCACAGAATCTAAATAATTTCTGTTAGTCTGAATGGATATGAACATGAAGGTATGCATCCCTGAAGTCCAGGGTAACCCAAAAACCTTAAAGATTATCATTTGGAGCAAAGACTGAATGAGGTAGCATTTTTATTTAAATTTAGGACTCTCATAAATGTGCAGAGAACTGATAAATCCAGAAATGGTACTTTCTTTTCTTGGGACTAAGAAAAATCTTGAATAAAAACACTTTCTGGGCAGCTAAAGGGATGGTGAGTTGGTTCTATGGTACACCGAAGAAGCAACTCTTTTAAAATGGGAGAAATTAGATGCTCTTGTCTTGGGATACCTAAATAGGTAGGATTATAGAGACAACTTCCAAAGATGTGGAGTACCTAAGTACTGAGGTAAAAAGACAAATTTATTGAAAGAAGAAGGAGGGGAATGCTGAGGCAGGAAGGGCGGAGAAGCAGATAGTCACACATTGGAGGTTTGCCTTTAAAGAAACTTTATGTCATTTAAAATCTGATTTGGGTTTGTCCTAGAATTTCTTTTTGGAAAACTGCCACCCCTTTTGTTGTTGCTTTTGTTCTTTCCTTAAAAGGGACCAGCCTTAGAAGGATATTTTCTTTGGAACTTTAAAATAGGAGAGAGGAATATCTGCTTCAAATCCTGCATAATCTTATCTCTTTACTCTATGTTTTTAAAAAGGTCTGCAGTGGTAGGTTCAAAAGACTTTCTATCTTCAGGAGTATTCAATAATCTGTTCTTGATGTCCTCAGTCAGGGACTGAAGCCATGCATATCTTCTTAAAACTGAACCTGTAGTTACAACTCTGGAGAATGCATCAGATACATTATAGCCACATTTGATATAATACCTATCTACTTGAAAAACAGATTTAAGAAGTAGAGATAACGAAGTTTTGGTGTCTGAACTGGGCAAGTCTGGAAAAGCTTGGTCATGCCATCAGTAAAAGCTAAAATATATCTGGATATGCAGATTTGATAGTTTATCACTCTAAAGGCAAGTGTAGCAAAGGTGCATGCTTTTCCCCATAACAAGCTATAGCCTTTATCTCCTTATTGGGAAGAGCATTGGTGGAAGGAAATAACTTTGTTGGTTTATCAGACTCCAAAGAAATTACTGCAGGTTCTGAAGAAGTTTTTTTTTATAAAGAAAGTGATAAGTATCAGGCACCTTCTAAAACCTATCTGATTTTTTTAGGAGCAAGGGGTTGTGGATCTAGACTGAGAAAGGCAGATGCAAAGGAATCTAACAGAGCTTCTAAGACTGGAGGTATGGCTGAAAGGTTAAGGACTCTCATGCCCATAAGCTCATAGTATCTTTTTTAAATGTTTGAGACTTGTTTGCCTTCCCAGTAGTCCTGTTGCATCATTCTTAGGACAGTGTTCCTGTAAGAAAGTTTTTCTAAAGGTGAATCAGGAGACAGGGTGTCATCCTCTACAGAGCTGAATTCTACAAAGAAACAAATTTGGGAAGGGTAAGCTAAAGAACCTATTTCAGATTCAGAATCCTGTTTTGTAGAAGATGACTCTCGTTGTCTCTTCTGAGGTGAAGAAATAATAAAAAAGTAGACAAGAATCAGAGAGACTTTAAAAACGTAATTGCCTTATATAGACCCTGCAACAATGTGTAGCATTCCTTCTGAAGATTTCTTGGGTCAGGAGATGAAGAAGTAATGTGCTTTGCCTCATGCTTTTTGGTACTTTTCCTAGGTGTGTCAGATTGCATGCAACAAGGAGAATCTAATGCCTGATATACAGTACCTCTATGAGCGCATCTGATATCTCTTCCCTAAAGTTTGAAGAATATAACCTGGTTCCTCTGATACAAGCCAAGGTTCCCAGTTTTTGGCTGAAATCGGCATGTGATCAGTCAAGCAAGAAAAGCTAATAGGCTGCTCCTTATTGACTCCCAACAGGGTTGTGACAGCTGGAGCAGATGCTAACATCAGGTGTACTGAGGGCTGATCAACTGCCATAGCAGAGACATCTGTGTCATACCAGACAGCAGAAGCCTCTGCTTTTGACTTTTTGAGCTTCCTCTGCTGTAAATGGTTGTCTGACAGGGAAGACTCACAGGCCATCCTACCATGTGTGAGCTCCTCAAGATGCTTTTATTTAAGGAAAGTTTTAAGAGCACCTAAGCACTTTCTGAGAGTTTTAGACACAAAGGACTTGCAAATTGAATACTTCTTAAAATTATGAGAGGTACTTTGGCAGAACTAACATTTAATGTAATGATCATTGTGTGGTACCTGACTGCCAAAGACACATTTACCTTTCTCAGCTGACATGAAAAATACCAAAATCATGTCAATAATAATTTTAAAGAGGAAGATGTCCAAATGAGGGAACTTATCTGCCCAATAGAATAGAATCTGGCACAGCCTGTAAGACTGGCAGACCGAAACAGAAGCAAAGACTCCCTGTTTGGGCTGGCATTAAGAAGGTTCTGAGGATTTTCACACCCATACATCCCTTATGTAAAAATTCTCATTCTCACACTTTAGGCACACATCAAATGTGCATCATGAGAGCAGGACACCCAAACTTTGGGATGCTGGCTGGACATATGGTATCCTTGGCAGGATACGTCCCATAGGTAGTGAATACTGCAACAGTGATCAACAGACCCTGTGAGAAAGGAATGTTAACTTCTGTCAACTCTGCCTCCCAGAATTAAAACAGCACATTTTCAATTCACAGAGTAAGAGACATAAATAAAATGATTTGGGGAATATACTACTGAATTTAGGGAATATACTACTGAAGAATGCAGGTAAGGAGAACTTAATGCTGTTGATACTTTTGCTCTATAACACAGTAAGTTATGTGCATTAAATAACACAAAGAGTAAGAGTACCTATGCTTTTAAAGTTAACCAAACTAAAGTCTCTTTTACAGCCCAGTTTTGCAGATCAAGTATTCAAGTTTGAGACTATGCTTCCAATATAAAAGTAAAAGTTAAATATTCAATCCCAAGATGACTAAATAGGTCACTGAGAATATGATTATACCTTTGGGACATCTTGTATTCTTTTAAAAATTAGTTTTAGTCAGATTTGAAAGCAGGGCTTCCCTTTTTCCCAAGCTGCAAATACTTATTTATGGCCAGCTCTGTATCCTGTATGACCCACTTGTATTTCATGCTCTAGAAAGCTGACAAGACTATTAATTCTCAGCATTTTCCATTGATGTTAAAAGTAGCAGTACAACAGCCTGGTCCTGTGGTCAGACTAATATAGGAAAGATGTGAAAATTATACATTCATTATCATACCTGATCATCTGGAAAAGCATCATTTATGTAACGGTGTCCTTGTACCTTCATTTCAAAACCACTTTCTACACTATGGCTTTTCACTCTTTCTGCAACAGCATAATTCTTGATAGGTGATTTAATGTACTAAATAACTGATTAACACTTATCTCAGAAAATGTTAATAAGTTACATAAAAGTATGCATAGATATTTTCCTTGCATTTTTCAAATGAGGCAGGTGTCTTGTATTTTCTCATATTCACAATACCGTAAAACTTGCAATCACAGTAGAAAACAAAAACTTTTTTTTGTGTGTTCACCTATTTTGTTGGCAGTAGATACATGAGGAGGTAATCCATAATGTATGACTTTGTTTTTAAAGACAATTTAATTAGATTGCTTGGGTAATATTGCCATAACCATCTGATATTACAAGATGATCCCTGCTGACCTATATAAACGTATTATATGCAATTGCTGTATACTGATTTATGTCTCTTTAACACTCCCTGAAACATATAAGTATGCAAATGTAGAGCAAAAATATTAGCTTTTACAAACTGGGTTCAACTACTGGCAACAAGTTTAGAAGGAAAAGTGGAAAGGTATAATTTGGTTGAAAAAGATGTCAAAAATGAACATCCCAAATATAAATATTGTCATATACTATGACTTGCTCTGAGATATGTTTCTATTTATGTGTAATAGATCAGCTAATTTCTTTTTGTATCTTCAGGTCCTGATTCTCACAATGTATATTCTATGAGACGTTGAGCAGGTGAATCACTATCAGTTGGCCAACATGATGGGAGTATAATGCATAAGTTAATGGTTTGGTGGTGGTATCCTTGAGATATTCCACACATCAGCCATATTCTAACATTCAGGTGTGCATGCAAATGTTATGATGCCTGAGAAACAGCGCATACCTTCCCAGCAGATTGTGTGTGTTTTTGTGTGTGTGTGTGTGTGTGTGTGTGTGTGTGTGTGTGTGTGTGTGTGTGTGTGTGTGTGTGTGTGTGTGTGTGTGTGTGTGTGTGTGTGTGTGTGTGTGCGTGATTAAGTGCATTTATAAAGGTATATAGGTGTTTCTATATTTGTGTATAAATTTGTGTTTGTGTTACGTGTACATGCTGTGTCAGTAGTAGTAGTAGACTATGACTACTGGCATATTATGTGACAACTGGTTTTATTGTCTTTTCCTCGACAAGCTTTTGATGATTCCCCCAGTAAATGACTCCCTAGAGGCTTGTGTTATTGGTTTTATGATTACAGATGGGGGAAGTCAGACTCCTGCTCCAGGGTGGTACACCCATGTTGCCATGATGATGCAGGTGAGCATGTGCATTAGTTATTCCTACTAAGAATCTAGGAGTTCTGAATCTTGGTGGGGATTACTGAATTGTGGTACAGCAGTGCTATTAATAATAGCTTCCTGAAGAACCATTTAGCACTGAATCAAACACTACAGGAAAATAGCCTCAAAATATTGCTTCTGATCTCAGCAGAATAGGGCCAGACCACTTTCACCTCTTAAATGTTAGTAAATTGGGGGATGCAGACCAAATGCAGAAGGCTTGGTAATGAAATCACCACATTTGTTGCTTTAAAAAGAATGAAACATAAATGGCAAAATAGCTATTTCAGCATTGTTTTATTTTTTTACAGTGTTACTAATTGCATTAAAAATCAGCATGTCAATGTAGGAAAAGCACTTTGCTCTGGTTTCATGAGGAGTTTTACAGGAATGCATATTCTCTTTATCTTTGGAGGGAATCCTGTGTTACTTATCAAAATGTAGCACATTTAAACATAACTCATCACAATGTTGAAAACATATCTCACTGTAAACAACAAAAATAAACCTTATACTGTTTCTGCAGGGGAACAAACACTTGTTTTATCATCAGTGTAGGATCTGTGCTCCTTACAATAATTCAGTGATTATATTTTCTAGCAACAGACTCATGCTACCTTGCAACAACTGGAGAGGCCACAAAAGTACCTCACAAAGAGGATGCTAGGCCTTAAACACTTGTCCTATATGGACAGACTAAAAAAACTCCAACTATTCTTTGTCTCACATCGCCTACTTAGAGGCGATCTCTGCTTGACTTACAAAGCCATGTCTGACCCAGCTCTGTTAGAAATGCTACATCTAAAGAAATTCCAAAGGTGAGGTGCCATTTCACTCTGTAGTTCATGTAGAACACAGCCAGGGATATTGTCAGGTCCTATAGAGGCTGTATTCTTGGCCTTGGACAGTGCTGTTTTAACCTGTGCAGCAGTAATACTGGGTGCTTGGAAATCTACTGGTATTGTGATTGGTCCTTGGGGGGGGAAGAGTTAAAGTTGGCACTGAATTTGTCGGCCAGTATATTGGCAATATCTGTTGGCTCGGTATAGGAGGTACCATTGTGCAGTAGCTCAGAGCAAATCTGGGTATTGCCAGGAAGGTTCTTTACATAACTATATGAGGCCCTGTGGTTGTCTTTAATATCTGCTGCAATTCTGGTTTCATAGCTAGCTTTAGAGGATTTGTAGAGAGATCTCAACTTTTTGTTGAGGTTGATAAGGGAGGGAGTTTTTCCAGTCTTGGGACTTCACCTTATTCCACATCAGTTTCCTCCTTCTGTTGTAGAGTTTGTTTATGGCAGGGGACCACCAGATTGGCTTCCTTTTTTGGAGGAGAGCATCTCGGTTCTATTGGGTATGCCGAGATCCATCCATTGGTGTATGATTCAGCAGTCATGCAACTATTGTCCATTTGCATGCATGCCGTGAAGTTAGGTACCTTTGTTCTTAGGAGCCCAAAGTTAGCTTTGGAGAAGTTTTTCATGGTGGTTACCTTTGTGGGGGGGTGGGAGAGATGTGGATTTCCAAGGTGATTAGTTTGTGGTCGGCTCTAACCAGGGAGAAGTTGACTATTGGTGTAGAGCAACAGTCGCACCATAGTAGTAATAACCAGGTCAAGGATGTTGCTACCTCTAGTGGGGTAAGAATGAGCTGGTCCAGGGCATTGGAATTAATGAATTCCAGGAAACGTTGGGTAAGTGTATTCCTGCATGAGTAGTTTTCCCAATTAATGGAGGGGTAGTTGAAGTCACCTAGTACGAGTGTAAGTTGGACCCTAATATTCTCCACGGTGCTTAGGAACGTGGAGTGAGTGTCTTGGGACATGGTTGGGGACCTGTAACAGACTACAAACTGAATTGCTGTCTTACCCAATGTTAGCTGCACCTGAAGTATCTCTGATGTATTATGTTGGCACCTCAACCTCACTACCACAATCAACAGAACCTGCTGGAGGGACAGGTTCATAACCCAGAGACTGCCTCTGCTATGGAATAGACTTCCCATACGTGTCAAACAGAGCACCTCACTGGCCCCCTTCAAGAGAAATCTTGATGAGTGAATGTGAAATAGAAAATTCACCCTGGGGAATCACTCCAGTGGCTCTACTTGACAGAAGCACTGGGAACTAAGGTCTGGTGGCATGATGCCAGGGTAATCCTATGGGCTAGGCTTGTAAAGGCTCCAGGGCCAGTAGCCTAGTACATGCCTATAAGAAAAAGAAAAGATCCTGTGACTCAGACACTGTTGGAACTCTAACTTAAAATAAATAAGCAATTCAGATAAAATGAATGTATACACTTTGCCAAAAATCTGAATTCAAAGAAATACAATCAATAAAAATACACCAGGAAAATTAGTTTTTGATTATTTTAGGCAGCCACATTCTTAAATATAACACTGAAAATTAAAGTTATGAGACAACCATATATGATGCACAGTTGTAGATTTTGAGTTGTTAGTGTTTGCATAACAAATTCCTGATATGATGCTCTTAAGAATTTAAGTCCTTAACACTCAAACATTTTCACTACCCATTTAATCTATGCAGGATCATAGGGATCTGGAACCCATGCTATCAATCAAAATGCATAAAGTGGAAAATCAGTTGTAGATAATCCCCCAGTCCATTACATGTCACACAGACAGCACACAAACACATTTCACGCATATATGGACAACTGAGAAATTCAATCATCAACCTGATACATGACTTTGGAATGTGGGAAGAAATAGGATACTTCAGTGAAAACCCACAGGGACAGGAAAAACATGTAAACACTGCACATAAGGCATTCCAGACTTCCTTTGGATGAGATATTTAACCATAATCCCTTCTGCTTGAGTTAGTGGTAGCTCATGTGGATATAAAAGATCCCACGGCACCTACTGAAAAGAGTAGGGTATTTTATTTTTAAAACCAAGGTTATGTCACATAAAACACACTAGCACAGAAATCAAAAACAAGAGACTAAATTAAAAAAAATACATTAACAAAATAAAAATGTGCAAAAAGAGAAAATAAAAAGAGAAACATATCCATTTATTAATCACAAAAAAAAAATAATCAGACTTCAAAACCCCTTTCTGCCAAACCAAAACTGCATAGCCTGAATAGTTTAATGCATATACCAAATAATTATTTGTATCTAGCCTACCAAATATTACAAGTAGCTGTTGTTTATTTATTTATTTATATTTGTTTACTGGCTTAGTGTACTGATCAATACTCACCAGTTTTAGGCTTGTCTATTACAAAACACTTGACAAACAAAAAATACAGAAATGTAACCAATAGCAGAATAGTTCAGACTAATTATTTAGAAAGAACTGTGTATTTATTCCAATGAACAAGTACACTGCAATGTAAAATCAAGCAAAGTGTAATGTACAATATATACATTAGTTGCTAATGTGGGTCGATCTTCAATGAATCTTGAGAGAGGAGAAAAGACACAGAAAGGAGATAGGTTAGGTGATGTGTCCTTTAATTTAGCAGGATCATTTGGCTTGGATAAAGAAGTGTTTTTTGAGTTGCATTCTAAATTTGGAATAACTGTTGATTTCCTTAATGCCGATGGTGAACCAAATTAATACAAAGTTTATTTCTTCAATACTAGTACTCGGGTTAGTGGCATAAAAAAAATACCCTTTTTTCTGTATTACTCACCCTTAAATTTGACATCTAAGGATAATCATACAATTTTTCATAATTTAATTACCCTATGACATTCTAAAAATATGTATTCCATAATCTCAGTAACATAACATTTAGAACACAATTGTTAAGATGATACTTTATATAATATGAACCCTTTTACTGGTAGTTTATAACATTAATATCCACATAAAATTTTACTTGCCATACTAAAAATACAATCTCTGTCTCCTTTTCAAAACAGCATTTTTAAATTAGAATGAAGATCTTTCCATGGGTCAATAAAATAGAAATTATACATAATATTCTCATACCCATGTTTTCTATCATTCATTGTCATATATTTTTATCCATTGTCCAGCTTCACCAAATTCTGTCACTCTCCTTTTTAGACTTGTCAGATATTCCCACAAATCCTTATATTTCATTTGTAAAAAATCTGCAGTTAATTTATCTTCCTGATACTGAAAAAAGTAGACATATTATAAATAAAGAAGCAAAAAAATCTATAGGACATTTAAATTTAATCCACCTTTTTTTCCTTTTTATTAAAAATTGTATGCCTCTTTATTGGATTTTGTTGAACCCCAGAAAATGGAAATACTATTTCGAATAATTTACTTTCTAAGTCACTAGGAAAAAACTTAATATAATATTATTAATTAAATACACTTTCTTACTAAAACTAGTTTAAGTAACTTCCATTTTTCTATGCACTGTATGTTATTTAAAATGTTCATCCATTGTGCTTTCATTAACTCATATGTCCCAAAAACTATACCCAGAATTTAAAATTTCTTTCTATTAGATTATATGTTGTCTAAACTTGAAATTTTCTCAAAACGTATACTTTTTCCCAATTTATCTTTAAGCTTACAAATTCTAACCAAGTCCCTATCTTATGTACATTTCTTCTAAACAAGAAATATTCTTTGCCTAAATGGTCAAATTATCTGCATATCATGTAAGAAAAGAAAAGTAAAGCAATCCAATAAAACAATATGTTCCAACTTCCAGTCTAGCAGTCACATTATACATGACAGCATTCATTATTAAAGTAAAGAAAATACTACAAAGAGGGCACCATAGTCGCACCCCTTATAAATCTGTATAACTTATGAAAACCATCCATTTATCAACATACACACTCCACACTTGCATAAGCTGATCTACTCAAGTTTATCATAGGTTCATAGGTTCATAGGTAGGTACTAGGCTATCGGCCCTAGGGCCCATACAAGCCCAGCCAAAAAATGTACCCTGGCTTTCGCCACCCAAGAAAATTATTTTCCTGTGCCCCTGTCGAGCAGAGCCACAGAAGTGGTCCCCGGGGTGAATTTCCCATTTCCCATCCAATCATCAAGATTTTTCTTGAAGAGTGCTAATGAGGAGCTCTGTTTGACATAGATAGGTAGTCTGTTCCAGAATATGGGAAGTCTCTGGGACAGGAAACTATCCCTCCAGCATGTTCTGTTTATTGTGGTGACAAAGGTTAGGTCCCTCGAGTATGTAGCTCGGAGGGACTGGGATTTCTTTAAGTGGAGCATGTCCAACAGCTCTGGGTTTGACATAGCTTTGTATGTTAGGCAGAGATCGCCTCTGAGTAGGCAATATGCAACGGAGTAAAGCTGGTGTTTTTTGAGACAGTCTGCGTAGGGCATCTGTTTGAGGCCAGTAATCCTCTTTGTGAGGTATTTCTGTGGTCTTTCTAGTTGTTGTAGATGTCTTGTGAGGTACATACCAAAAGGGGCATTGTACTCTATAATGGGTCTAATGAGTGATGAGTAGAGGGGAACAATGACCTGTTTTTTTCTGGATGAGAATCCTTTTGTGATGAGATGAGCCACGTAGAAGGATTTCCTGACCACTGTGGCAATGTGAGTATCAAAGGAGAGACTACTGTCCACCTGTGTCCCAAGGTCTCTTATCACATTTTCGGCATTAAGTAGACTACCAGTTATGTGGTAGTTCATGGTTACAGAGTTTTTACCAAAGGGGATGACAATACACTTTTTGGCATTGAGCTACAGGCCATGGCTTTGACACCAGGTATCTGTCTCAGTGAGGCCCTTTTGTAGTTTGTCCACATCGTTAGGAGTTTCGATTATGGCTCCTAGTTTGCTGTCATCTGCAAACATTGTTAGCCAAAGACCTTCTGTGTTAGCCTGCACTTCAGAGAAGTAGATACCAAACAGGAGAGGACCCAGGACTGAACCCTGTGGTACTCCACTTGTCACTGGTCTGATGTTGGATTTGGAATCCGCTACTTTTACAGTGTGGGTTCTGTCCATGAGCCAGTTGGCAACCCATCTTGTGACATAGGGATTTATACCTAGTTTAGTGAGCTTATCTATAATTCCAGAGTGGGGGATGGTGTCAAAAGCCTTGGCGAGATCTAGATAAGCTGTGTGAACCATTTTACCCTCATCTATGGCTTTAGTGACTGCTTCAAAGAAGTCAGTCAGGTTTAGGAGACATGATCTGCCTTTTACAAATCCAAACTGGGTAGGGTCCAGAGTTTGGAGATTACCAATGTCTTTGTTTATGAGTTCCACGATGATACATTCCATGGCCTTGCAGACCAGGCTCATCAGGCTAATGGGGCGATAGTTCCCGGGGTCCATTGTGGATCCCCCTTTGTGGAGTGGGATAACCATCGTGGTGCGCCATTCAGTGGGTACAAAGCCTGAGGTGAGGCTATGATTGAACATAGTACTTAGGTAGGGTGCCAGTTCATTCTGTAGTTCATGTAGAACGCAGCCTGGGATATTGTCAGGTCCCATGGATGCTGTGTTCTTGGCTTTGGAGAGTGTGTTTTTTACCTGTGCAGCCGTGATTATAGGAACTCTGCATTCTTCCAGTATAGGGATTGGCCTTCTAGTGGGTGAGAGGGGAGTAAAGTTAGCACTGAACCTATCTGCTAGGATGTTGGCAATATCAGTTGGTTCTGTATACTTAGTGCCATTGTGCTGTAACTCAGAGCAGATCTGAGTGTTCCCATTTAGATTCTTGACATAGCTATAGAATGCTTTGTGGTTGTCTTTAGAGTCAGTGGCAATTTTGTTTTCGTAACTAGCTTTGGAGGATTTTATGAGGGATCTCAGCTTCTTACTGAGGTTGACCAGGGAGTTCCTCCAGTCATGGGATTTTACTCTTTTTTTGCAACAGTTTCTTTCTTCTGTTGTAGAGTTTGTTTATGGCAGAGGACCACCAGATTGGCTTCCTTTTTTGGAGGATAACATCTTGGTTCTATTAGGGATAGCATGATCCATGCACTTGTGTAAGTGCTTATAAAGTGCATTTGTGTAGGATTTGGCAGTGATACCTCTATTGTCCGTCTGCATGGGTGTCGTGAAGTTTGCCACTTCTGTCTTAAGAAGTGTGAAGTTGGCTTTGGAGAAGTTTTTTACAATGGTTTCCCTAATTGGGGGTGGGGGTGGGATGTGTATGTCTAGGCTGATTAGCTTGTGGTCGGATCTGACCAACGAGGAATTGACCTCTGGTGTGGAACACCGGTTTCCCATGTTGGTAATGACCAGGTCTAGGATATTGCTGCCCCTGGTGGGGGTGTGAATAAGTTGATCCAATGCATTGGAATTTATGAATTCTAGAAAACGTTGCGCAAAAGAGTTGGTACATGAGTAGTTTTCCCAGTTAATGGTGGGGTAGTTGAAATCGTCCATTGTTAGGGTGTTGGGTTGTACCCTAATACTTTCCAGTGTATCAAGAAATGAGGAGTGGGAATCCTGGGGCACAGTGGGGGGTCTCTAGCAAGCTAAAATTTGGATTGCAGTCTTGCCCAGAGTTAGTTGCACTTGGATAATCTCGGATGCATTATGCTGTGCAGCTAGCCTGGATGTGTGGATATCCTTAATGAATATGGATATGCCTCCGCCTTTAGTGCTTCGTTCTGGGTTAGGTGGCCGAAAGGTGTGGTATGAATTGTAGCCTGGTAATGCAGGGGTACTCTCTGGAGCTTTGAACCAGGTCTCTGTCACTGCACAGATATCAATGTTCTCCATTTTAAGGAGTGCCTCGAGTGAGTGCATTTTGAGGTTTAGACTTCTAGCATTGAGTAGCATTATCCTCAGATTTTGCTTGCTTGTACCTGTTACGGTGGTGAATTTGTCATTTGAACCTTGCCTAAAAAGGCACTATAGGGGTGGCAAGAGCCTTAGCCAGTATCCGGAATCCTAAGGGTGACAGGTGCAGGCCATCGCTGGCAAAGCATCGCGGTCTGTCTATCATGTCGTCCCAGGCAGACAAATACTGGATCCCCTTAGAATGACACCAGAAGCTTAGTCAATTGTTGAAGTCAATCATTTTGTCCTTGTACTGTGGTATCATTCTGGGTGATGGCAGGATGCTACTCAGGGTTAGGGTCATACCTGCCTGGGATACAAGATCGGAGAGCTCCTCCATGTCTCTTTTCATGTAGTCCAGGGAGGTACGTCTCAGGTCATTAACACCAACATGGACAATGACAGTGTCATATTTGTACTTATTGTGGAGTGACCTGAGTGCATGCGTTATGTGGTGGATCCTGGCACCTGACAGGCAGCTGACAGTAACTTTCTCCTTGTTTAGTCTAGTGAGTGGAACATCAGTGTGCCTGACTATAGAGTCACCTATGACTAGAGTGTTAGGTACGTTGTTATGCCTTATGGGCTGTGGTTGAGTGGCACACTGAGTTTTTGGGCTATGTATCATTTGGGTTGTGTTGGGAGGTGGAGTTTGCTTACGTTTATGCTTTGGATGTCCATGATGCTTGGGCAGGTTTTTATTGAGTGCCTCTACAAATGTAGGTGCGTGTTTTGTGATTCTATGTGTGTGTTTTGGTGGTGTAGGTTTTGAGGGACTATGTGATGAGTGTGGTGTGGTGCAAGTGTTTACCTTCTCCTCTTGACTGTCCAGTCCAGTCTTGGGTGAAGAGAGCTTTGCTTCCAGTTTGGCTATATAAGTTCATCTCTCACAGGTTGTAGTGTTGGGTGGTAGGAGGAGAGGGTTGTCTGTGTACATGAGGCAATTGCTGCATTGCCCCAAGATGCCCAGATTCATCAGGTAGACAGGAGAAATCACCGAGAGCTGGCCCTTAGACATGCCTGGATAAGTGCTTATTTATTAAGTACTAAAAACTGCTTTCCTCTAGACAAGTGAGGAAAGTTGAATGCTGTAGTAATTTGCAGCTTATGTAGTGCTTACAATGAGTTCTGAACAAGTGCTGAGTTTAAAGAAACAGATTTGAGTGCTGAAACTGGAAAACTGGCTAGTTATAAGAAACAAAACTAAGCTAGAAGGCTTCCCTCCAACACAGAAGGGCTTGGGGCTCAGAAGCCTACAAACTGTCTAGACCACTTAACAGAAAAGGGAGGAAACAAGCTAAATTTTTTTTTTTTTTTTTGTTCTCCTTCCCAGATGCTCTCTTTGTACACAGTAGGAGTGCCTGGAATCAGAATATGATCTCACTGCACTCAGTTGGGTGAGCAAATGAGATGGGCCCAGAAGGAGTATCCAAACACAAATTTACAAGAGGGGCAGGCAGTTTCAAACCCACTAAGATTAACACCAAAACAAAAACGGAGTTTTCATTATCAATGAGTATATCTAAAAAACATTGCAAAATCAAGCAGGAGCTATATTGTTAAAGGCTTTTTCTACATCACAGCCTACAATACAGACTATCTCATCCATGTCTACCATATTATAAATTATTTCTTTAATAATTAATAATAATTTGGGGGAATTTCTACCTTTAATTCTGAAAAAAACATCGTTGCCATATTTCAAATCAAACATTTTCCAGTCATTTTTGCAACATCCTCATAAATAATATGTAATAGTATCCATCAAAGGAATGGGTCTCCATTTTTATAGGCTGTATTAATGCCCTTTTTCCAGATTAATTTAATTAGACCTTTACACATAGATTAATCTACAAAACCATTAAACCCTAGGAGTGGCTCTTGGTAGACTACAATAGACTATCTAGCATTATTTTGGCAATTAAAGCTTAATGTTGCTGTCATACCAGGTATCAATGATTGTGTTTCCGTTTTGCCAGCATTGAAACAAAGGTCAGCTAAATTATAGCTATATATTTTTTTCAAAATAATTCTCCACAGGTTTCAAAATAATTTTCCACATGTTTTATGAATGTGTGATTCATGTATTAACTTTATTAATCTATTTTGTATCAATATTATTCATTTTTTTAACATTTTTATGTTTATTGAGTTTTGTATTTAGGTGGTACATTCCATTAATACATTCACAAATGCATAATTTTATAAAACATATACCACCAGTTGATTTATGAATGTACAAATCCATAAATGTTATAATGTTTAATGTTTTCAATTAGGATGGATTGATGTTACATGGGGTGAAGGGGGGCTTGGCCCCTGCAAAATAGTAAAACTGATGTGCTGTTGACTCTAGAGTGTCATGATACATTACAGTGCATAGCTTGGGTGACTGGCGTCACCTCCTGCTATGTCGAATACATCGAACTATGGGAGTTGATATATTCCGTTTCGAGTTTGCTGCTTGTTCACTGTTTCAGTTTTCCATATTTCAGTTCGACATTAAGGCCAGGCGCTGAATGCAGTTTCAAGGTTTCAATAGTAAACCAGTTAGCTTATCTGGTACCTATGACCAGCAATCAAAATGAAACTTACATACTTACCAGAACAATAGATCTCTATTTGCAGTTTCATATCCTTTACCTGTAGGACTAAGGCCAGCAGTTATTTAGTCAACCAGCTCATAAAACGTTCCCAGCCCATCCTAGTCCCTCCTCTTTAACCATAGTCCACAGAGAATGAGGACCCAACTCCAGATCTCTGAAATCTGCAACAACAAAGCAACACAAAAGAAGCATAGGGAAAGCGGACAAAAGAAAAATAATATAATACTGTCCTATAACCCAAAAGGGTGAGAGAAGAAGGGAGGGAATGGTCGAGGATATGAAACTGCCAATGTAGATCTATCCTTATGGTAAGTATGTTACTTTCTTTTTTAGCATTTGCAGTTTCATATCCTTCACCGCTAGGACAGAAGCCTAAGTTAACTGCTGATGGGTGAAACTCATGAGGAGAGAGCTCTGAAAAGACAGACTCCTTGACAGAAAATACTCATAAGATACAGCTTATTAGCAGGATAATTTAAGGGGCAGAAAATGTCCAATTAGTGACTGCAACTATAAGATCCATGAAGTCATAGGAATATATTGACACATATCAGTGAAAGGCATCTGAGCTCAGGCTATCCAAGGTTTTGTCCTAAATGTAGAAAGTGACTGCCAAGTTTCAGCAGTAGTCCTGAAGCTCTGGGAGATTAAAGCTGCATAACATTTGATACTAAGTGGTTTACAGAAGAATTAGACCAAGGTTACAGCCTGTCGAAAGGAACATGAAGTTATGAGAACGTCTTAGATGGCTGCTGAGAGATTGACATCACTAAGAGTTAAGTACAATGGCTGTAACATTTGGAAGTGGTTTGGTGATGCTTTCTCTACTAACAAGTGTCAGGAGAAAGAAGCTAGAGTAGACAATGAAAGGAAATAGTCTTCCAAAGGGCAAAATATTTTAAGGTGTCAGAGGATGGAAAGTGACCTATTTCAGAGAAGAGAAGAGAAATGTGAAGTTGTACATGGTACAATGACGTCCACTATAATCAGGTACTGCATCAAAAAGGAGTGAACAGTAATTGCTGGTGACTTCATGCAAGGAAGCATTGAGTATGTCATATGTCATACAAGGGTATACACCACAGCAAGGTACAATCTCAAGCCAGTCAGAAGAGAGAAGCTAGATCACAGGGGAAAGGTATTAACTTCAGAATTTTCAGACCTTCCAAGGGAAAGTAGCATTCCAGAAAAATAAATGATGTGACTGAAAAAATATCTATAATGCCAAGGAACACCCTACTCATTTGTTAAAGATGAGAAAGTTTGTAAGATCAAAAAGCATTTAAATGTTGACAAAGGCCCATAGTCCAAGTAAAACGATGTACAGCTGGCATAAATTAAAGACTGTAGATATAACTTAAGAGTTTGCAAACCCTCCCAATGCTTTTCTATTGGACACAAATAGCTCAAACTGATAAGGCATTCACATTAAACTCTTAAAACTCAAGTTAACCACTTGCATCTAGTGCACACTGCAATCAAGTGTTGATCTGAAATGTGTATTGTTTTTTTTCTGCATTTTCCTTGTTTTAAAAGTCTACTGTTTGCATTTTTAACTTGGTATAGAACATTAGTCTTATAGTACCCACACAGGAGTGGGAGAGTTGTGAGTTGCTGCAGGCTGTAAGCCTCATTTATTTCATGTCTACTGCTTTTCATGTTTGTATTTTATTTGGTCTGGGGGCCTTAATCACATAGTATAACTGACAATAGTGGAAGAATTGTGAATCGCTGCAGGATTCAAAACTCATTTATTACATTTCTACTGCTTTTTTTGTTTGTGTTTTACATAGTCTGAGAGCCTTAGTCTTGTAATATCATTCACAGTAATGAGAGAATTGGGAATTGCTGCAGGATCTGACCCCCATTCATTACATTTTTACTGCATTTTTTCTGATTGCATTTTACTTGGTCTGGTCTTGTAATATCACAGTAGTGAGAACATTGTAAATTGCTTCAGGATCTGAACCTCATTTTATTACATTTCTAAGTAAATTTCTGTTTGCATTTTACCTAGACTAGTAACTTTAGTCTTGTAATATCACTCATAATTTTGAGAGAATTGTGTATTGTTCCAGGATTCGAGCCATATATATATATATATATATATATATATATATATATATATATATATATATATACATATATATATATATATATATATATATACATATACATACACACACTGATACTGCATTCTTACTGTTTACTGATTAGATTCCTCCCTAACTCACCTCACATAACAACTGTTAAGCTGTTCAACAGTGGTTTGCAGTGTCCTGTATAAAAACAGGTTAGAGCTGTTATTGTCCATATAAAACTTTCTCTGATGTTTTATCAAGTATCTAGCTGAGTGAAGAGCACCTAGTTTCCCCAATGAGAAGCATTACCCCAAGAGTGTTGTTTTAAATCAATCCTAGACCTCTCCTTCAAACCAACAACTCTAAACCTCAATTGCACAAACTCTAGTAGATCACAAAAAAGAGGATCCATAGCCAAAGAAGTGCTCTTTCCTTCTGTCTCTGTAGCCTACATGGTGGAAATGGGCATCTTGAGACAATGGAACAATTGTCTCACATTTGCTGACAACCAACTTATTCTTAAGCAATCTGACACAATATGCAAGAGATGTAATTACACTACGTCATTGCAGGCAATGCTTTTGCATACAGACACTGATATCTCCAAACAGATGGCCAGTAATACACACACTACACCTAACATGGATCTGAGACATAAACTCACATATGCTGAGGCTCTTAAATGCAATATATACACAGACCTCAAAGGCCTCCTATATGCTGTCCTCAGTAACCTCCAAAGCACTCTACAAAAACACACTCCCCAGGACACATACAGACAAGTATCACAATGTCTCAGCCTCTTAAGCCCCTTAACTGCCACACAACCCAATATATTGGTCATTGGAGACTCTGTTGTGAGAAATACTCATGCCCCCTTCACCAGGCTGAGCAAGGAGACAGTCACGGCCAGTTGTTTATCAGGGGCAAGAATCTACCAGATCACACATCCATTACGGATATTGAACCACAAGTAGCAGTAAGACTCTGGCATAGTCCATGTGGGTGTTAATGACCAGATACAAACCTCCATGGACTAAATGAAGAGAGACATGATAGAGCTTTCAGATTATTTGTCCCAGCCAGGTATGAGCCTAGAAGACAGCAGCATTCTACCTTCTCCAAGGATGATACCACAATATAAACAGAAGATGATTGACTTAATTGGATTAGTTATTGGTTTCATTCTAAGGAGGTCCAACATTTGTCAGCATAATTGACAGTCCACGCTGCTTTGCCAGAGATGGTCTGCACCTGTCTCCAGTAGGCTTTCACATATTGGCCAAAACATTATCCACCCCATAGTGTCTTTTTTATGCAATGCCAATATGATACATTTTCCTACATAGTAAGTTCTATGCAAGATAAACTAAAGGTGTTACTACTCAGTGCTATCAGTGTCAACAAGAGGCTCCAAACCTTGGAAGCATTCCTCACCTTGGAAGTGTTAATATCTGTGCAGTAATTGAGACACAGTTTAAGCCACAGAAGAACACTGGCAGTACAAGGCTATAAGGCCTTTCACAGCTGCTACACAAGAAGGGACAAGAGATGGAGGTGTATCAAGCTACATAAAAAGTAAGCATGCCTCAACATTGGACCAACAATATGACATGCCTTATAGGTTCATAGGTGTGTACTAGGCTAATGACCCTGGAGCCTTTACAAACCTAGCCCATAGGATTACCCTGACATCATGCCACCCGACCTTAGTTCCCAGTGCCTCTGTCGAGTAGAGCCACTTGAGTGATCCCCGGGATGAATTTTCTATTTCCCATCCACTCATCAAGGTTTCTCTTGAAGAGGGCTAGTGAGATGCTCTGTTTGACATGTATGGGAAGTCAATTCCATAGCAGAGGCAGTCGCGGGGTTATGAACCTGTCCCTGCAGGATGTTCTGTTGATTGTGGTAATGAGGTTGAGGTCACTGGAGCAAGTGGTGCAGAGGGATTGGGATTTCTTTAGATGTAGCACTTCTAACAGAGCTAGATCAGATCAGACACGGCTTTGTATGTCAAGCAGAGATCGCCTCTAAGTATGTGACATGAGACAGAGAATAGTTGGAGTTTTTTGAGTCTGTCCATATAGGACAAGTGTTTAAGGCCTAGGAACCTCTTTGTGAGGTACTTTTGTGGCCTCTCCAGTTGTTGCTGGTGTCTAGTGGGGTACATACCAAATGGGACATTGTACTCGATGACTGACCTAATGAGGGAAGAGTAGAGAGAGACAATGACCTCTTTCTTCCTGGATGCAAAACTCTTAGAAATGAGATGTGCCACATAGAAGGACTTTCTGACCACAGTCGCAATGTGGTGGTCAAAAGAGAGGCTGTTATTCCACGTCCAGCTAACCTTAGATAAAGTCCAATAACATAACCTTCCTAGCTATAGTCCAAGTCTCTAACCCAGGATAATTCTTTCACAATTTCACATACTTGAATGTGCTGGAGTCATTCACATTTCAACCCAACACCATATTCATGGATGATTTCAACTATCCCACCAAAAAGTGGGATACATACACAACCACTAACATGCAGGCTCAAAGAATCCTGGATTTTTTTCAATTAAACTCCCTAGAAGAATTAGTCTGCACACCTACTAGGGGTGCAAATATCCTGGATCTGGTATTCATAAATATGAGGGAACATTGCATCTCCCCTTGTGTAATGTCCTTGTGATGTTCCTCCTCGGGGCCAGTAAGCAAGTAGCCTCAATCCTTACCACTGACACTGGTGAGGGACCGTCACTTAGAAGAAAAATAGACACAGACAGTATTTCCAGATGCAAGTCTATCCAACAAGCACAATTTCCTTTAAGAGCACACAGGGAGTATACTTAGTCCTGGGGCTTGGTTTCCCTCTCTCTCTCTTCAGGCCCCAAATAAGACTCCTCACTGACACAGCTGTAAATTTGAGTCCTTAGCCAAGTGTTCCAAGCCAAGTCCTCCACCACCCTCTCTGTGAAACCAGTGCTCTGTGTCCCTGCTCCAATGCCTAGCACACACACACACACTCTTTGAGATTTGATTTTCACACACACACACACACACACACACACACACACACACACACACACACACACACACACACACACACCCTGGGAAGGCTGTCACAGATTTACCAGTTATGCCCCCTCTGTCCAGACTATAAGGTAGATACTGCCACAAGGGCACTCCAAAGCCAGCAACGTCAAGGCTCTTACAAGGATACCCAATTATAGTGAGTAAAATTAGTATTAATACAAATGGTAGTGTCTGACCAATGCAGCAAGGCTTTCAGGAGCAGCCACAGTGTCAACAAATAAATGTAAGTACTCATAGAGGTTAAAATATTGTCTAAAAGACCAACCACAATGAAAGTTGTAAATATCTTTAGTAATAAATAATAACAAAACATGAAAATAATAAACATCTATTTCAATAAACACCAGAGTTTGATTCACAGGAAATGTTAAAAATAACACAGATGAAAAGGTTCATACAGATACAGAAAACAATACTTAACTAATCTCACTATATTTTCCTGATTGATCTAAATAATTACTGTTCCCTACACTTACTAGAGCAAGGCAAGATGATGTAGGTGAGTGGTCCTTATTTGTTTTACAAACAAACTGCCCTGAGACTTCTGTCTGATCTAGTATTAAAACACCATTTCAGTGCTGGATTACAGAATGACATCACATACATGTGGTCCACAGTGGTCAGATTAGATCACAAAGTGGTAACCTTTGAAATAAAGGCTGGGCTCCTAGCAAACAACAGAACCTTTACGAACTTTTACAAGGCTAACTACCTCCAATTAACTGAAGGTATAGCTAAATTTTGAGCCCCCCTAAATTCAGAGAACATGGTGGTCTATGCAGAAGTGTTTATGGAAACCCTGTACAAACATGTAAATAACTGCATAGAAACAGCAGTTCCAAAATGAAATAAATTTTAGACAAGAAATGAAAAAAAAATTCCTGTCCAAAACTAGGAGGGGCTATGCCCAAAAGATAAAAAAACTCCTCATCAGTCTCAACAAGCAACTCAGGTGACTAATCAAGTCCACTAAAGCCCACTTTAAGCCGAAAATAGCCTCCCAGGCTAAGGAAAACAATAAGGCATTTTTCAGTTATGTACACAACCTTAAAGGTAACACCCAACAGTGTGCTGAATGAATAGTAAATGGAACTTCCTATACTGAACAAAATGATATAGCAAATTTGCTGACTGATAAAGTTATCTCAATTTTTACCTATCATCCCCAGTTTCCCCCAGGAAATACACTCTACCATTTTCCCTCAACCATCACTAAATAACAGGTCCTCACTGCACTCTCCAGAGCTAAAACATTGCATCAGTGGGTCCTAATAATATCTCAGGATGCCTTCTAAATAGCTTGAAACATGACCTGTCAGGTCTACTATAATCTCTATTTATTTACAACCTCTAGACAGACTCAATACCTAGGGATTGGAGGACTGCAACTCTCAACCCCCTAACAAAGGTAGACCCATAAGTTCAATAGAACCAGAGAACTACAGACCCATATGTTTGACTAGTTGTATATGCAAAGACATGAAAGGAATTATTGCAGACCTGATAAGCAAAGGTATAGAAAATCTTCAAACACTGGAGGACCCATCCCATTTCAGATTCATCAAGGGCAGGTCATGTTTACTAAACTTACAGGAACTTCTTCAAGAAGATCAGTAAAGCCATGGAACAGGGCAACATGGTACATACCACCTACCTTGACCTGGCAAAGGCATTTGAAACAATTCTGCACTCGAGTATTATCGTCAAATTCACAAATTTAGGCATAAATCCCTATGTCACCTAATGGATAGCAAAATGGCTCACAGATAGGGCACATGAAGTTAGTGTGAGGAAATCCACCTCCACCTAGAAGCCTGTTACTAGTGGTGTCCCACAGGGCTTGAGAGTGGGACCTCTCCTGTTTGGAATATACTGTACTTCTCTGAAGTCAAGGTAAATGTAGAGGCCTTTGGCCAACCAAATTTACTGATGACTACAAGCTGGGTGCAATCACTGTATCCCCCAATGATGTAGCAATCCACCAGTATGGTCTGACTCAGACAAATAACTGGTTCCAGAACCATACACTAAAACACAATGCAAAAAATGCATAATTATACCCTTTGGGAAGATGACTACCACTGCAAATTACACCACTGATAACACTCCCCAAAGAGTAGACCCAGTGTTAAGAGACTTGGGAACTGAGGTTGACAGTAACCTGAATTTCGTTCACCATGTGTTCATGGTAGTGAGAAAATCCTTCTATGTGGCACAACTTATAAGTAAGGGTATGGCATCCAGATCTAAGGAGATCACAGTCCCACTATACTCAGCTCTCATTAGACAATAATAGAGTACAATGCAACCTTCGACATGTACCTCACCAAGCATTTGCAACAAATGAAGCAGCCACAGCAGTTCCTTATTAAAGGAATACAGGGTATAAATAATATGTCCTATGCAGACTGCCTCAAAGCCCTGCCCTCTACTCCTGCAGACTACTGAGGGCAATCTATACCTAATCTACAAGGCATTTACAAAACAAACAGTACTAGAATTATCTGATCTTAGGATCTAAACCTCATCTGTGACATAAGCAAAATATATTGGAAGGATAGGTATGTATCATAGAGATTACCTCTTCTCTGGTACAGACTCCCCATTCATGTGAAACAGAGCTCTTCTCTAAGCCTATTCAAAACCCAGTTTAGACCAGTGTATTGGAAATTGCAAATTCACCCCTGGCTTATCTCCTGTGGCCCTTATGGCAGGGGCAGTAGTAGATGCCCTATGTCACAAGCATCTACCTAAGATATTCTAGCCCATAGGCAATGATAATTGGAAAAATTGGGGCATGAACGGCTAGACTGAAAAAGGATCTAGGGCTATTAGGTAACCTCCTATGATCCATGTGCAATCCAGCTGGTGCCGTCTGAAGCAGATGCAAATGCACATGCATGACAACAAATATAATTTGCTGTAGATTAAGTACAGAAAGGGTTAAAAGGTGTCCCTGAAAAGACCGCATTCAAGACAGACAGGAGTTAGAAGTTCATAATGCAAAGGACCTTGAAATACATGATATAGCAAAAGGATGTCACAAAAAAAGAGGGTACACCATTGACTTGCCTGGGATGATTTCTTACCAGAAAGTCAGAGAAATGAGCTGCAGTATATCTGAGCAGCTAATGGAATAGGGGACACAGAAATGACTGAATGGCTCTATCAGGAAGGCATGAGGCAGGGATTAGAAAAGTTACTATGCATACCAAATTTATGGAGCTACTAAGAGGGAAGACAGGATGAGCATTCCATATGAACATATCAAACATGCTGTACAAATGATCAATGGCTATGGACAGAGGAGTTTTCAGTTAAAGAAAACAAATCAGATTGCAGCCATGGCAAACACAGAATCATTTCAGTACAAAAGGGTAGAAGGATAACATGTACCACTCCAAGGCATGAAAGGAAGGAAGTGACTGCCACAACTGTTAGGTAAGGGATGATTTTCTCCTCTGAATGTAAAATCATCCCACTATTTACCCTTTTTACAAGAATTCTGAGAGGTATTTAGAACTAAATGTGAGATTGCCCTAAGCAGCACTGTGAGAAAACAAAAAGTGGTTACTTTGTAAAAATATATGAAGATATCAGTGGAGCAGAACAGCTCCTTAGTATGAAAACAAGGCCTAGGAACAGTCAATAAGAAAAGTTTCATCAGAATCTTTGGAAGAATAAAATGTAAAACTAAGGTCTGCATCTGTAATGCTGGTCTGATCACTGATGCTTGACCCCATAATAAATGCCTGACCTGCATAGAATCAGACTGCCATGCCTAAAGTCTGTACAAAGGAGACTCTTTGTCCTGAGCCCATCTTTATACACTGCAGTACTAGACAGGCTCTATATCAGAAGATCAAAGTTTCAAAACTTTGAATCTGATATGGTCGACACCATATGATCGAAGTCTTGAAAATTTGAATCTTTTAACAGAGATCTCCATGCAGCACAGAAGATTTCCCTTTTCTGCACTGTAGTGCGATCTCGGAGTTGGTATTGGACCGTTTAAATGGTTTGTTTTTGTAGGTTGTATTTTATTACATTTTCGATGTTTCAAGACTTCAATTATATGGTGTCTCGACCATATCAGATTTGAAGTTTTGAAACCTCGATTATGTAATATAGACCCTCCTAGACATAGGTGATAAGCAAGCCAGTCAGCTTGAAACACCCCGCATCGTACTTCTAAGCTAGGTCCTAGCAAAGTGATCAGCACAGTAAACCCTGCATGAGACCCCAAGCAAAGACCTAGCAAGGCAATCACCCCAAAAGACTGTGCATTACAAGGCGATCACCTCAGAAGACCATGCATCAGGCCACAGCATAAAGCCCAGCAAGGGGATCAGCTAAAATGACCCATATCAGACCCCTAAACAAAGTCCTAGCATGGTCAACAGGCACTGAACAATCTCTAAATAACCAGAAACAGATCAAAAATAAATTCCTAACGAGTGAAAGCTCTGATTATTCTAGAAATGCAAATAAAGTTCACATACTGGATCACTGGAACATATCAGCCTCAACCATTAACTTTTCTAGTTATACTGTCTAGGAGTATTTTAGCATAAAGAAAAACACAGCTTCAAAAAAAAAAATCTTGTTCCACAACTAAATTTTCCCACATTCAAGCATATCACCGCATGATGAAATCCTCAGAAAAAAATCCACAACCGACTCTAAACAAAAATGCCTAACAATGGGTAAGTTGCAAGGGTAGATCAAGTACTCAAGGAGATGTGTTGTATACTTCTCTCCTAGAGTAGAAAGGAGAAAAAAGAAAATGGCAAGCACAAGAAGTTAATATGAATGCTAGCTTCTGGGACAAATATGCCAAATGAGTGGAAAGTAAAACACTAAGCATTTAGGTATCAGAGCATCAGGGATATCAGTACAATGGCAGACAAAAATAAGTATTCTCTATCAAGGTAGAGGTATGTGGAGGTCCTAGAATACAGTCCATCCATAACCCCTTTTTTTCCATTTTTGCAAATGGGGTTGGGGTGTCACTTCAAGAGTGATAATCATCTAGAGCCAAGATTTACACCACCAGGTGGCTAGACCTTCAGTGGTAGTTCTTCCACAACACACACTCACACCTATGGCCAGTTTTTAGTATCCAATTCACCTACTGCATGTCTTTGGAATGTGGGAGGAAATGGGAGCATCCAGATGAAACCCATGCAAATACAGGGAGGATATGCAGACTCTGCACAGAAGGCACCCCGGCTGAGAATCAAACCAAGGAACCTCTTGATGTGAGGCACCAACTCTCTCCACTGCTCCACTGTGCTACCTATATTCTTTTCATCCCTGCCTTGAAACCCAGTCATACATTGCTAAGTGTCATAGAAAGGAGAAATTACAGTAGCATGAAAAGGAAGACAATCCAGGGATGAGACCAACACCTCACCAAAAACTTCCATCAAGTGTCAACAAAGTAGCTGGGGATCAACAGCTGTCAAACAGGGATTCTGAAGATAACTTAAAATAAGGAAGGGGAGAGAGAACCAACAGCATATTTGGTGAGAGGCCTGTCCAATTGTAACATCTGGTAGATCAGGTCACTAGACAAGAAAAGGAGATCTGTGTTGAGAAAAGGAATCACTCTAGTACTTCAAATTAAATGATCAGAGGAACAGCAACACAAAAGAGGAAAGAGAAAGCCCAGTTATAAAAGAAGAACATCAAGGTCAAAAGAAGAGTAGGGGTCACAACTGACTCCAAAGAACACAGATGAAATCAAGGGGGACCTTGTAGCTGCCAATGTCCACCTCTGTGGAAATCTCTAGTACTTTCCTCCTAACTTTCATTAGTTTGAGTCAGATTTATTCCTGTTGGTAGTGCTCATTTTACAAGAAGTATATGCTTGTGAACAATTACTCTTTGTCTGTGTTGTTACAGTAGTATTGCACTTTGACTTCAATGGGCTAAAAGAACTGCCTGAGTTTTTAAGCCAGGGGGGCTTTAGGTACTTTACATAGATGTCAAAACATATACACTGCATCAAAGCATTGCAGAACCTATGCTAAACCCAAGCTATCCTTCACATACATAAATGCATTACACATTCTTCCACATGGCTGACAATCACAGCACTCATAACAGAACATCTGACTAACACAAACTCTACTCAAACTACAAAATATCTCATTTCAGCTTTCACACTTAACTACATATGCATGCACAGAGCACCCACCATACATATAAAAACATATCCTCTTTCAATCAAACCTATTTTATGAAACACATTAACACACAAAATCGATAAATGTAGAAGCAAAAAAAAAAATCTCTGTATGAGTGTACAACTAATTAAAAAGAAGTATAGTTCAAAGTCTGAAACAGTGGTGATAAATAGATGCCTAGGATGAACATTATGGATATTCATTTCTTTTACCTTAATTCCAGAGGTGTAACTAGCTGTTCTAGTGCCAGAAAATGAACTTTTCTTCTCTTTTAAACTGTAGCAACATCTTGCTGCATTTGTAGCAGGTAGCAGGTGCTGTCCACACACAGAGCAAGTGCTTCAGTTCTGAAGTTCTGGGACAGCATTTACTGAAGAAGAAACATAAAAAAATTAAAGTCCTTGGATGGGACTTACTAAGCAAACAAAAAAAAACATTTTTCCATTTAAACTGTAGCACACTGCTAGCTACATGATTAGCAAACAATTGATCCAGTTTATGTCACACAAGCAGTCCTAAAGATGTGCTTTAATTCTGACCACAAATGCAGTAAATGCTGGCATTGCTCTGAAGACTGATCGGCAGCTGCTGATCATGTCCTGTAACATTTTGTGCCTGGGGTGGATACTGCCTTCACCCCAACCTAGCTATGCTACTGTTTTACATTCAGGCCCTGCTGCTGGTGTTATTGAGACAACACTGAAGTGCCTGTATGCTCAAGTCCATCTGCATTGAAGTTTGCAGTTTGCTACAGTTATCATTATTCCCATAATTTGGTAACAATGTTTTTGTCTTCATAATACTGCTTTGGCTGCTTCAGCTGGCATCTGAAATTTTCATCTCCTTGTTTTGCCTTCTAAATTGTGGCTTTAAGACTTAGGGATTGTTTGTTACAACTACTGGATTTAATATGGTGCTTGACAGTTTTTGCTCTAGTGGATCTCCTGATAAATGCTATGTCAACAGTTTGAGTATTTGCATGTAGAGTTTGTGGATTCTGAGGCTGGAAGACCTTTGGGGTGTCAGTAACTGTACCGCTATTGAGAAGATGGGGTGGCAAAAGCAGCTGACATATGATGTTCCTGTAAAGCTGGATTTTGGAAATTTATTTATGAACGGTGGAATCAACTGCTTTAGGATGACTTTTCTTTTTTAATTGCCAACTTCTGTTACTGACTTACTGCTGTTTGCTGTCCAGTAATCAGAATAGTAATTCCATTTACATCTTAATTTATTACTTGGTTTACCCAGAACTGTGGCTGAGTAATATTGTTCCAGAACTAAATAACTTTATTTTGGGACTATTTATGAAACACTGTTTAATGGCATTCCAAATAACAGAAACATCATATAGTTAAATTCAGTCAAATGAAAAATTTCAAAAATTTGAAAAAGTTTTTTTCTTTTAGGAGTGTGAGCCCTCCTGTACCCAAAGCCCCCCACACCTCAGCAACCCCATGAGGCAGTGAGATAAAGCTCTGGTTACATTCACAAGTTGAAGGAACCTCAGCATGCATAGGCATGCTTCCCCTTGGGAAACAGCAAGAGCAGCACACAGAACTGCATAGGGGACATACAGGTGCTCCAGGTAGAGAGAGTAGGCCACCCTGCCACCCTGTAGGACCAGCAAACAAACTCTCTTCAGGAAATGGAGGGCCGACTGGAACTGCCAGGTAGAAACTAATGGTCCTAACTGCCACTATTCCCAGAATGAATGGACTGATTGGGAGCAGGTAGAGGAGCCATTGGGAAAGGTCCTGCAGGTAGAATAAAAAACATTCCCCCTTACATAACTGTTCTAACTCCATAGTTGCACAGCTGTGGAGATAAGTGAAAATGCCACATATACTGCCAGTGTATGAGTAATAGCAGTGATTCTTTATACATTATCACAAGCAACACTTAAAGCTTCTTTATAAAAGTCAGCAAAATGCTGCTGTATTACTGAACTATGCATAGCCATGCCACATCTGAAGAATGGACTTTCAACCAAATGGTCATTCAGCTAAGTAACCTTTCATCCATATGGATTCAGTGATTTGCCATTAATTGAAATAGGCATTGAAACATATTAAGGATCTACACACACACACACACACACACACACATGTTCAGTATATATATATATATATATATATATATATATATATATATATATATATATATATATATATATATATATATATTTAGTACATTGTCATATATTAAATCTACTGCAAAGGTTATAACAGACAAGTCTGCACTGTAACCAGTTGAAACTTAGCATTCCATTTAACAAATTACAACCATGTATCTGTAGAAACTTTGTACTCTACTTTGATTAAGAGTTTTATATCTTAGTTGCAGAAACCTAGCACCTTTAACTAAGGGTTTTAACATCGTGCCTGTTACCAACTAAAATAGTTTTTCCATGTCTGTGCCAGATAGTGCCCTATTTGTACCAGTTCATTTGCCTATTTTATGTATACACAGCTAGAAATTCTGCTCATTTCAGTTCACTAGCCTACCTTGAATATCTTCTATTTCTGTTGCTGTGGAATTTCAGTCTGCTCCAACCTAATTGTCTTGACACTCTCAGGGAGTAGCAACTGTCTTGTTTTTACCAACAACCCACTGTTCCAGCCAACACCAATACAGTCTCTCAGAGATGTAAGTATTTATTTAATTTGGAAGCTAATCACTTGCACAAGACTACAGTCACTAAGCTGCACACATGTTCTGCACAACAAACCATCACCTCTCTAACTTATGTTGAGGTAGTTAAGACTCACACCATCAACACCTCTTTCACTTACAAACATCATATCTATGAGTTACCAGGACTGCAAACTTAAACCCTCAAAGTCCACAAGGTTTGCACTCACCCTTGGTGATGTCTTAGCTATTGGTGACTCCACACTTAGCCACACTGAATCCACTCTCACAAGGCTGGACATGCACAGAATGATGATAAGCTGTTTCTCTGCTGCCAGGATTTGCAAAGGGATGAAGACCCTTGGTACTGGTATCCTCTCTGTGGAGTGAACAATCATAGGCACTCCACATAGAGGAAGATGGAGAAAGACGTACTTGAGCTTTCTGTCCTCATGTTCAAGGTTTGGAAGACTCTAGCCTTGAAAAGAATCCTGCTACCTATATAAATTATGCTATGATTCAAAGACAAATTAATTGTTTTAAAAGTTGGTTGGATACTGGGTTTCATTTCAGGGGGATCCAGTTTCTGCCAGCATGGAAGATGATGGTTGGCAAGCCTTCCTGTTTTGCCAGAGATGGCTTGCACCTCTTTCACCAAGAAGTTATTGGCTAAAAAGCCTGCTACATCCACCGTGGCTTTTTTTAGGCAGAGTCTGTCTCATTTCAACATAGTAAATTTTAATTCAGACAATATAAAGGTAGCATTGCTCAAATCTAGGAGTCTGAACAAAAATATACCCAAACTTGTGGGTCTCCTGATTCTTGAGCACATTCATATCTGCATGTTTATTTGTTTGATTGTTTGTTTTTTATGCATTTCCACTTATTAACTGGAATAGTTCAACTAGAAAACAACTATTTTCCATAGAGACTCCAGGAGAAAATATTCAAGAAAGAAAACTGGTAATATAAACTTCAAGTAAAACATAAATCCAGCAGGTTAGACAAGATAGACATATAAACTTTCATGTAAACAATAAATCTTTGCATTGCATCTAGTAGATAACATAGTAAATTACTTTGCCCAGATCAGGAAGATGAAAAATGCAGTGGATGATGTTAGGAAGTAAAACAAATAAACAAGATAGAGGCTATCTAGTAATAATAGGATTTATAGAGAGTTTTAAGCTGCTTTTCTATAGTTACTGTTAGATTAGTTTTATTTTACCATAATCATTTGCTATTATTATTAGCTCATTATTATTATACTTTTATTGTAGTTTTAGTAATTGTTTTATTATTACTATACAGTTAATAGTTAATGAAGCTTAGTTTAAAGTGTCTTTTTTATCCAAGATCCCATCATCTCAAGGCAAATCCTAAAGACCTCAGCCTATAATTTAAATATGTCCAAATTATCCTTAATAAAGATTTAGCTATTACATCATAACTACCTATAGACCCCACCTCCATATCTTCCACTGACTATGATGTTACTTAAATCCAATGGATTTATTTAGTTATCCTTTGCTGACCTAGCCTAAACCCACTATATACTAACAGAAGAATTTGGTCAGGGCATCAGCAAACTTCCCCTACACTTTTTGATAGTTGCTATGAGATCTTTGACATCCACTATTCATCATTCATTATAAAGCTCCATCTCCACACCTGAAAAAGCTCTGAACCCGGACAGCAAGACTGTCAAATGTAACATTTAAAATTGTAGCACTGAGTAAAAATGTAAGGCTTCTACCTCCTGTAAAGACAACCACAAATCCTTCTGTAACAATGTTCAGAAACTTAGATATAATACCTAGAAATGCTTATTTTGTAATATTACTTGATATTCTGATTCTGTGTCTATAAATAATATCCTATCACTCTATCAGATAAATTTTGCAGCACTTCACACCACCTATGCACACAGTTATTCACCAATCATCTTCCCAACATAATTACCATTGATCAAGACCTGATGGCCCAATCCAAAACCAGTCTTTATCTGCCACAAACACAGTCTATCTGTACCTCTCCTTAAACTATCCTTTTATCTCAGCCCTGCTGGTTGATATGTCCCTGATGCCTGAAAAACATTAACATGAGTAGTTCTTTATTAGGGTAACTCTGCTACAGATCCAGGCAATTTTAGACTATTAACTTTACAATTATTTTCTGTAAAGTTATGGAGAGTAGCATATATTAATTCATCAGTTCATACATAGGTAATCTCCTGGCCTACATGCTAAGCAATTTAGGTTTGTTAAAGGCTGCTCCTGTCTCCTAAAAATGGTAAATGTCTGCAAAAAGGTTTATCAAAGGCATGGACGATGATTACTCCATAAGTACTGCATATCTTGACCTGGCCAAAGTCCCTAATACAATACACTGGGATTATCAATAAACTAACACAACTCAACATAAACCCTTTTTTCATACTGAATATCTAATTGTGTATCATGAAGATCTCTGTCAGTAAAGGTAGCTATTGCTTCTTCTAAACACAAGATTGTCACTAGTTATGTCCTGCAGGGTTTGGGATTTGTCCTTTTCGGTATCTAATTTTCTGATATTCAGCCTCTGGGTCAAAAGCTATAAACAATTACATTCACTGTGACTGCAAATTGGGAGCAGCTGTCAACTCTTCTATCAATACTCAGATGTTCCAAAAGGTGCCTGACTATTCCACTTGTTAATGTACTGACCATGGTCTCAAGTTATATGCTAAGAAATGTAGTGTGGCTCTATTTGGGAAACAGAAATTTCCCAGTTCATGCTACATCAGTGATACCACCATTTCTTTTGCCCCCATCAGGTTTCTATAGTTATTTATTTACAGGGTACTGTGTGTGGCATGGTTCCCCCTGAGCCCCAATTTCCCCAATCACAGGTGTGCTGAAAGATCTCTCAGTTTTTTAACCCTTCTATGCCAGGGTCATTGTGTCCCTGGTGATAGCGGTTCTCTTGTGGGGGACAAGTGAGACTGGAAAGTCACCACTGTCACTCAGAGCATTGCTTCAGCTAAGAGGTAGAGTTAGTGGGAGTGGGTTACCCTGGGTTCAGAAACAAGTATGCTCCTCAGACCTGCCAGTTTACTGAACATAGATGCTGTCAATGCTCCAGCCTCAGAACTGGATATAATTGCTAGCCCTGCCCTGCCTTACACATTATACCTCTACCTACCCCTGGCTAAGGTGAGCAGGCATAGCCTCATTTATTCTTCTCTGCTCCTGTTCAGTTTTTTTTGGTTTCAGAGCTGGTAAATGAAAGCTGATCACCTGGATCACAACCAAAACTGCAGTAGAAATTAGTCATACTTTAAATGTTGTTTGTGCAGAGACAAGTGTGGTATTCGTTTAACAAAATTAAGGAATTTGAAGAAGCTGTCCTCAGCTTTTTGTGGTTCCTCATCAGCTTTAATAACAGACAATACATTTCTTAGGGACAGTTAGAGGCGCAGTGAATAGCATTGCTACCTCCCACCAAGAGGCTCTCTGGTTCAGTTCTTGTCTGGAGTGTCTTCTGTACAGATTCTGCATGTCCTCCCTGTGTTTGCATATTTTTTTTTTTGGGGGGGGGACTTCAGCTTCCTCTCACCTCCCAAGGACTCGCACTAGGCAGATTTGTGAGTTAAATCACCCCTAGTGTGTGTGGGTGAGAGTGAGTATGAAATATGGAAGAAAAGCCTGGTAATCTGCTTCCATTCCCTACTTGCTTAGTAAATAAACTCTGTGGATGGTCACAACTGTTCACAGGTTTGCTATTCTAATTAGATGTGACGCATAAACATGGATGGGGGGGTGATATATTTCGTGTTTGACTAAATTCGAATGTTATATGAATACTGTAGCCATACGGTCTCTAAACAATGTTAATTCATAAGAAAAATTAATGACAGTGGTGTCTTTGGAATACTTTAGACTGCAAAAGAATTGTTGGAGAGATTTCCATTTACAAACTTATAATTAAGCTCTTTGTTTTCCAGTAACCATCATTTTTCATTAGCTTCCTTGAACTTTAGTTTTATTTTAAGTTAAAACATTCTGTCTCTTTCTATACATATTAGATGACATATTATGCCATGCAAAATATTCTCTCAGGGTTTTGCTGGTACACTGACATTTGGAATCTAGTGAATCCGCTGCAACTTAAACTAATACTGAAAATACCCACTAGTTAAAAAATCTGTAATTTGATTTAAAAAAGACAGAGAAAAAGTATTATATGAAGGATTAAAATAAGTACTTCTCCTCTTTTTGCCATGACTGTGTCCTGAAACTGTAGCCTTTAACACTGTTGTCATGTACCCTCCACTGCTAATATTGGTTTTCTTTTTTTTTTAAGAAAATAACATAATAAACACTGCTTCTTTCCTACATGTATCATTCAAGGAAGAAATATATTTCTAAGGAACATAATACAATTGGCTAATATTTTGTGGATTAGAGGAAAAAGGAAAAAATGTAAAAAAGGAGGAAACATAACTAGATTTTTTGAAAATTTGATTAATACAAGTATTACAAGGCAGTTCTACTTATCAATAATATGGGAACATTGCACAAATAAATTAGTTTACGTTACTTTTATTCAAGGCAAAGAGACTGGACCTGTGGCCCTTTTTTCAACAATGACCTTACAGTATAATTTCAGAAATTAAAAAAAAATACAGTACAAGAATGTATACAAGATCAATAAATAGAAAGGCAATGCACAGGATGTGCAGACCACCAAGGCAATGCAGTCACAAATTCAACAGCAAGGGCTAATATTTAGTTCACTCATATAAATGCAGAGTATCCACACTTTGCAAAGCATTTGCCTGGTGATGGACGACCAGTTTGGATTTAAACTTAGAAACAGCTGGTGATCTCTATAGGCAATATATGAAAGTTCCAAAGTTTGAGATCCTAGAAAGAGAAGGATTTAGGGAAGCATTCCATGTGGAAATAGAGAGGTAACAAGGTAAAATGGTGGAATTAGATGAATACAAGTTGAGAGATGATATTTTGCAGTTGACAAAGGATACCAGGTTGGGAAAATGCTCTAGATAAAAAACTTTATAGAGAAAGGGAAAGAAAACAATATTAGCTCTATAAGTTAATTAAAATCATAGAGAGAGAGAGAGAGAGAGAGAGAGAGAGATGAAATGTATGCTTCTTTAAGCTTGGGTATGTAGCTCTGTCTCAAAAAAAAAAAAGTGCTTACGAGTACTTTATATAACACAGTTAAATAAACTTGCAAATGTATATGATTGTTCTTCTTGGCACAGCTTCATTCCTAATTGTGTTCAGTGAAAAATCCAAATCTAACTGGAAACATTGGCTGAGAAATGCCTATTCATGAAAATAGCCTGGATTTGTCTTCCCTTAGAAAAAAAAACTGTTTGCAAAGCATGCTTTCCTTCTTTATTCAAAATCTTCCCATAAGAAGAAGTTTCAGATTTGTAAAGAGATTTTCACATATCATCATTGCCATTGCATCTCTCATTATCTCTGTGCAATGACTAATTTACAAGCGTCTCTTGGGCTGTGACTAAAGAAGTCAGCAGAGATTTCCTCTCAGTATAGTATGCATATATGCTCTCTTCAAATGGTAGCAAGTTATCATGAGGGCAATGTGAAAGATCTTGAAATTTAAATTGGTTACCTTAGTTAAAATAGCATGATATTGAAGAATCTAGATGATTTTGAAACTAAAAAAAGAGTGCACAATATAAAAATATATGAAATACCCAAGGAACTGGAAGGTTTGAACATGGTTCTACTTTTACAGATGAAGCTGCCAAAACCAAGAATCTTTTAGAAGCAGTCTCTTTTCTGGCTGAGAAGGCAATTCACTGAAACCAAAACCTGTTCCAACTAAACTTAAATCCATAATATACATTTTTGTCTTCTACAGAAAAATAATCGATTTTGTACTTGCCATGTTCAGCCATGCTACTCACCATCCTGTGTTAAAATGCTACAATTGACCACACCATTCAACAAGACTTAAGTCCATTAAGAACCAATACATTTCTCTCAGTAAACTCTGCTCACAAAGGAGTATGAAGTCTCTATTTGTTATCCTAGAAATTTTTCTAAAGCTTACAAAAATATCAGCTATTTTTTTAACATACACAAGCAAACACAGGAGTTGTGCCATAAAAAGGACAGTTTGGATACTTCTAAGCTTATAGGTTCATAGGTTCATAGGTTTATACTAGGCTATCTGCCCTAAGGCATTTATAAGCCAAGCCCACCTCAATGGAAAAGTAATTACCATTCTAATAATCATTATCAAGTGATATATAAAAGGAATAAGGTTAAGGACAATTAATAGCTTACTGTATTAAATTAATTCTGGGATAAAATACATCCTTGAGATGGAAGAACATATTCCTAAGCTAATGCAATGCATCATTTATTGCTTAAACAGGCCTATGTATTATGTCATAGCTTTCTTTACTTTTCCATTTTTAGTAATGTTCCTCCATTATGAGGGCTGACTGACCCTCTATCATTTAAATCAAATGTTTTCTCCATCTAGCATGTGGGGAATAAAGCATCACATGATCTGCTTAAATGCATATGAATGAGTTAGCTACACTTTCAATGTAAGCACACTTTAAGCACATTGTGCTTCTTTTGCATGGTTTTATGCAATTTTTGGCTTTCTGAGAACCATGAATAATAACACTTGTAATGGGGGTCAGTAATTTGGATTTTTTCCTTACAGATAACTGGATAATTTATAGTTTGTAATTTATATACGAAGATACTAAGTCTAACTTCATGTCATTTTTAATGAAAAATACACGTAAAGCATTACAAATATTACATAATTAGAGGAGACATTTCATCTAACTGCTAGAGCTATCTGGATGTTATTGACATATTTTTATAAAAACATTTCAAGGAAATAATACACATCCATTTTGCTACACAAGTGCATAACTGTTCTTTTAACATAAAGCAATGTTAACCTACAATTACATTTTAGTAACTATAATTACTGCTTCTATTTGGCAGGTACACATATCAAGGGATACTAGATCTAAACGGAGTAACTTAATGAGTCCTCAGAGAATCTTACTATTCACCCAAGCCAATGATAGTAGCCCCTGTTTATGTACGGAACGATGGGGGCATAAGGGGCCCTCCCAGTGATGCAAGTACTTATATCAACATTAGGGCAGGGGTTAAATTCATAACTGCAAAATGCTTTCATTCTAGGGATGTTAGTCAGTGCACATGGCTACCTGGATAACAGCCTCTTAGAGGTTTGATGGTCAGCAGGCATGGAGACAAAAATGATATAATAAAAAATATCTACAGACAAATGAGTCAAGCAGCAAGCATGATATTTATATATCAGTATAACATCAATATGCCCTACAGGGCACCTATTATAACCCCTAAAGACACTCACAAAAGAGTTCCACGATAGCAGGGCCTCTAAATTCTGTTTTCTGTCCCTGTCTTCAATGCATAGAAAACTGCAACATTCATAAAACTCAACAGAACATCCAAATTCACATATACTTTCAATACAAATGACCAATTCTAAAGAACAATCCAAACACATTTCACAAAAAGGAGTCAGGGAAATGCAGCCGCATTCAATGGTCTGGCAGCCATCTTCCCCCAACTTGCATGTGCTACTAGGTAACCAGCACTTTTTCCTATCATTTTGAAATTCATTGTTGGTGCCTCATTCTTACCCAAATGAATAACAGTGATATAAACAAGACATGCCACATGAAGTGCCGCAGGGGGTCAGTGCAGCAAAACAGACACAGGGACATCTTCATCACCTAGGGACTAATGCTAATTATTTCAAAATAGGGAAGGCAAAAACATTGGATGGTACAGTGGACTCTGAATTGACAAATATTTAAAAGGCTGATAGAATGGATGATATACTGTTTGATATATTACTGAGCTGTATGACGGTACTACAGTGTGTTACATTTTTTCTAGAAAACAAAGTAATGTCAGTTTCGGTTATGGAATGCAAATTTTCACCCCTGCTGTAAAGCAAGAAACTATGAGTCCCTTAGTATATAAAATTGAACATTCTATCACTGTAACTTTCATACTTTAAATTGTGTCAAAACAGCTTTTTTTAAAGGTCAGAATATGAAAAAAATGCTGGTGACCTAGATTAAATTATCAACATGGTATGCATCTGAGAGATCAGGACACTGTAGACAACTAAAAATACACTGACTCAAAGTTATGGTATTTCTCAATTCTTTTTACTACTGATTAATACATCACCTCTAAAGCTATTTAAAATATCATGCTGTAAAAAGCTATTAACTTCTGATTATCTAAGCCCTAAAAAAGTTTTACAGCAGTCTAAAAACTTTGGCTTGCATAACGTGTTGCAGCAGGAGAATTTTAAGAATTTTAAGAAAAACAGAATATGTTGGAGGCATAAATTGTACACATATTGCATTGTTGATTGAAAGGCTTGTTTCATCAGCAGAACTGTTAGTTTCTGTAGACATTTAGTTTTGCTTAATATATTCTTAAGTAAATTAAGAAAGCAGGAAGTTGCACTGTAAATGTGGTAACAGCACTGTACACTGACTGCCAAGGGCAGTTTACCATGTTTCAAGTAGATGGTTCTGGTCCTGCATAAGCAAGCTTAAAAATAGAAGTGAATGAGTGGGCTTTTAACTTCATCAGAGTGTACCAAGCCATTTGTAGGAGGAAGATTTTGATTTAGGGTATTCTGTACCCATAAAAAGGATATCTAATAAAAGGGATTAGCTAAACCCACCTCATTACAGTAACAATGTCTGGGGCAGTTGGACTGTCTATCTTTTTAATTAGGATTTGGTAGGGCAGCATGGTTACTCGTTATTTGTCTCACGGGATCAGGGTCTGGGCCTGGCTATTATGTGGAGTTTGTATATTTTCCTGTCATATGCCTGAGTGTTCTGTGGGTGTTCCATTTTCCTCCCAATTCCTAAAGCACCATGGGTGACTGACAACTACCCTTACAGTCTGGATTATAGCTGAAAAAGATTTGTGAAGGGCAACTGCACGTACCTGAATAACTAACAAATGGATTATTAAATTGCACTTTTATAACATTTTAAGTAAGATTATTTGCCTTATTTGTGCATCTCACTGTTATGTTTTTATTTTTTATTTATTTTTTTTTACAAAAAAGTGCTTTTTCTGTCACTGTTGCTGATGTTAGACTGTCTTGAAATTACCTTCTGTAAAGGACTTCCAGTTAGTTGTTTAAATTGTTTTGTAGTAGCATTGCACTTGTGGGATTCTTTTCATTGTGTTTTTACATTAGTAGGACTGGGATTTTTCATCTTGTGTCAGAAAAACACACAAAAGGGCTCAAAGTGTAGTCATATTTTGGCCATTGGAGTCAGTTTTCTGTTTCACCAGTGCTAGTATAAACACAGCACATTTGCACAGCTCTGTTCTCATTTTTACAGAGCCCAGCAAAGCTTGGCATCTTTGTTTGTATTCCAGACATGTTTTACTTCCATCTAGGGCCATTCAGGCAAACCTAAGTTCATAGTTCATAGGTTCATAGGTGGGTACTAGGCTATCGGCCCGAGGGCCTACGTAAGCCTAGCCAACAAGGTTCCCTGGTTTATGCCACCCAAGAAAGTTATTTTCCTGTGCCACTGTCCAGCAGAGACACAGAAGTGATTCCCGGGGTGTATTTCCTATTTCCCATCCACTCATCAAGATTTTTCTTGAAGAATGCTAATGAAGAACTTTGCTTGACATAGATGGGTAGCCTGTTCCAGAGTATGGGAAGTCTCTGAGACAGAAATCTATCCCTCCAGCATCTCCTGTTTATTGTGGTGACAAGGTTTAGGGCCCTAGAGCGTGTAGCTCAGAGGGATTGGGATTTCTTTAGGTGTAGCATGTCCAACAGCTCTGGGTTTGACATAGCTTTATATGTTAGGCAGAGATCACCTCGGAGTAGGCGATATGCTATGGAGTAAAGCTGGAGTTTTTTGAGACAGTCATTGTAGGGCATCTGTTTGAGGCCAGTAATCGTCTTTGTGAGGTACTTCTGTGGCCTTTCCAGCTACTGCAGATGTCTTGTGAGGTACATTCCAAAAGGGGTCTAATAAGTGTCGAGTAGAGGGGAATAATGACCTCTTTTTCCTGAATGAGAACCCTTTTATGATAAGGTGTGCCATGTAGAAGGACTTCCTGACTACTGTGGCAATGTGACTATCAAAGGACAGGCTACTGTCCACCTGGGTCAATTTGTATTGTTAAATTACACTCATATAACTTATTTTAAAGTAATTGCTGCTCTATTTTTTTAACCTAGTTTGTCCCAATAAAGCACTCTTCCTTATTAGTCTACCCTAATAAAGCACCCTTAATAGCCTTCTGTAAACCCCTTGTATGCCAACCTATTGTAGATCACCAATTAAAGGACCAGAAAGAATGGGTATGCAATTTCCTAACTTCTCTGTAGCCAGCTTTGTGGAAACAAGTATCTTGAGACAATACAGCAATGATCATTGATAACCATATGGTTGAGGTTCTTAAAGAATTAGTTCTGAAAAAGCAATGGGGATTTGCCCAAGCAGAAAAATATGATTCAAATAAATGTTTATTTTATTGATAGAGAAGAAATTAATCTCCACACAAAAAAATAGCATGTTGAAAGTCACTGCAACAAAAGGCATTCAGTTTACTGTACAGAAAGTAGATGTTTCATATATTACAGTATTAGAATTTCCCCTTCAAACAATACACACCTTTAAAAATCTTTATTCTAATACTGCAGCTGTACAAGACTAAATGTTAAGGTGTTTGACATTGATACTAGTATTAGCCACTGGTGCCAACTGTCTACATTATTCATTTTTGACAGACATCCTTACTATATGTTTTACAGACAGAACTAAGGAAAATAAATGCAAGTGATTGTTTACTCAAAATTATTGCATATGCAGATAATTTGGCAACCATCTTATTTCATTAAAGATACAGAGATTACAATATATAATTGGATTTTAAACAAGCACAATAATTCATAAATATTAGCAAAGTATAAAAGAAAGAATGACAAAATTCAACAATGTATGCCAGCAGTACAAGAGCTTAAATTCTTAGGTGGTTTCTTTGCATTGAATTATCAAGGAGTAGTTGAGCACACATATGAAGGATATCTGAAGTTGGCAAAGAAAAAGGTGCAAACTCTGTGAGCCTAGTATTTTGTGTACTATGTACAAAGAATGTAGTTATAATACTTTTATTGACATTTATTTTCTCTTAAGAAACTTGCCATGTTCTCCAGCAGAAAAGTGGATTAATCATCTTAGAAAGATTGTACCTCCCACCCCCACATTCCATGGGGGAATATTAATGGTTTTAAAGGGCTTTTTGGATTATTCATGTATATCTACACATATCTGTTTCTGCACAAATATTCTTAATCTTCAAGCTGTGCAGCACAGCCATCTTAGATTTTTTTTGTTTTGTTAAAAAAGAATGTAGGTTCAAGTGATTTACCTGTTGAGTGGTAGTTGAATAAATCAATGTGAGCAAACATTTTTTGTGTGCATTTAGCAAACCCTTCAAGTCTGTTATTTATACAGACTGTTTCCTGTTCCTTGGTTGGCTTTATTAGTACATTGCTTTTACCCAGTGGCCTCTACTATGCTGTTCGGGCAATCACTTGGTCAGGATTAAAACGGAATCATAGTGATATATATCTTCATATGACATGTTTAAATATCTATCTACGTAGAGCAATGCTTATGTTAGGGAATGAAGATACGGTGGCCATTACATCAGTGATGTTTAATAAGAACCCAGTAGAAGCTGTATATACAGCAGTGAAGCAACAGGCTTTGACAAGAGTGTGTCTGCCAGAGACAGATGGACTAATGCAGAGGGAAATATATTTCTTTTAAAAGGTGATTAATCACAAGTAAAAATATTTAGAAAAAAAGACATCTCACTGCATAATGCACCAGTACAAATGAAAAACTGGGAAAATTGGTTTTAAGGAAAGTAGCTTGTGTTGAAATTGATTAAAACCTGAGACAGATATATTTCATTGCTGGTGGAACAATGCTCAGGTATATGAATGGTGAGGCCAAAATATAAAATTGAGAAATCTTGTTTAGAATTTCATTGTGCATTGTTCTAATATCCTACTCCTGGATGAATGAGAATTTAACTGGAGTATAAGTATGTCTTTCTAGCATATATAAATTCAAAGTGATATATTTTTGCTCTTTGGAAAGATTGTTAGCTACTCCCATTTCTTTTGCAGGAATGGTAGGCAAACTATGGAAAAATAGTTGTGTGTGTTTTTGCTTTTTTTTTTTTTTTTATTTTTTTTGAGGATGACTGGAAAAGTTAATGTTATGGTCATTAAAGCTATATTTTTATTTCCCTGTAAGCATACCATTATCTCTTTGCTTTCTTTCCACTGTTTTTATATATAGCATATTTGAGTTATAGTTTACTATAAAATCATTGTGACACTATATGTATGTGTATGTTTTTATTTGATTACTTCCTACATTGAGCAGTGCTACGCACCATACCCAAAACTGGTCATCCTTAGTTTGCAAAACCACTCTTCCCACAACAAAGTACAAAAGATGTCAAGAAAATTAGCAAGTCACTGCATTATAATCCTAAAATGACAGCGACAAGTTTGTTGTATTAAAACAAGCAGCATATGTATCAAATTGGAAGTAATGGGAAGCAGATCACAAAATGGGTTTTAAGAGAGACTGGTGCAAAAAAGGTGCACTTGTAGTATTACACACACACACACACACACACACACACACACACACACACACACACGTACACACACACACACACACATATATATATATATATATGTATATATCGATAGATGTGTGTGTGTGTGTGTGTGTGTGTGTGTATATATATATATATATATATATATATATATATATATATATATATACACCACTCATCTTAATTCAAATTGAAATTGCATGACTAAATATTGTTGCTGAAAGGTATACCCAATTAATTCAGTATGGAATCCCAATAAATTAAATGGATGAGATTTTAGTACTGTGAGTTAGTTATATATTTCAAGTAGTGTTTCAGGGTCTGTCCTTATAAGGCAAAAAGCTGTTTATTTGTTTATATAGGTCCATAGGTGTATACTAGGCTAATGACCTCTAGGGCCTTTATAAGCTTAGCAATACAACCCAAATGTGACCCACAAGTTTTATGTTTTAGACATTTATATAGGGGTGATTTACTGGATGACTGTGTCCATCAGCGACATAGGTGCCAAACCAGGGGTGGATTTATGATTTCCCATCCTCTGATCCAAGTTATGCAACTCATTACAGCCGAGTGCTCCTCCAGGCGCCTTCTGCAGTTAACTCCTACTGCTCCTCTAGGCATCAAATATTGATTGTTCATGTTTGCATTAATAATTCCAAAACCATGTTACTTACAAGGTACCAGGATATTTTGTCTTGAAGCATATGTGATGGCAAACACAACTGTATTGGTATTTGACCTCTCTCAATGAGTATTTTCTAGAACTGTAAGGTGATAACTTCATTTTTTTAAAGGCTTAAGCCATGCCCACTAGGAGTTAAAGGCACACACTTGCAAGAGCTGTACCAGAGGGAAAGAGTTAAATAGGGTTGGGGAGGGACTTTGCTTCACACAGACAGGAAGCCTATTCCAGAGAAAGGGAATTCTCTGGGATACATATCTGTCTCTCCAACGTGTTTATGTCACAAGCAAAATTTAGGTCTTTGGGTTTAATAGTTCTGATGCTGTTTATCTTGCAGATGTGCAAAAGGTTCATCAGAGCAGGGTTCAAGGATGCCTTGTATGTCAGGCATAGGTCACCTCTCAATAGTCTGTATGAGACTGAGTATAGAAATAGTGCTTTGAGGCAATCTACATATGGCATTATGTTTGCTCCCTGTCCTCTTTTTGTAAGGAACCTTTTCAAACTTTCAAGTTGCTGCATGTATCTGGTCCGGTACATACCAAAAGGCATTATACTCTATGATGGGTCTAACGAGCGCTGAGTACAGTGGTATGATGACTGCCCTGGACCTAGATGCCATGCCCTTACTTATAAGATGAGCAAAATAGAAGGATTTTCTTACTGTCTTAGACAGATGTTGGTCAGAGGCTAGTTTACTATTGGCATGAGTTCCTAGATCACTGACAAGAGAATTGAATATTAGGAGTATTTTATTGATGAGGTAGTTTCTTAGGGTGGCCGGCATCTCAGAAGGTACGATAATGCATTCCTTGACGTTGATCTTTAAGCTGTGACTTTGACGCCAACCATTTGTCTATTTTAGACCTTCCTGTAAAGTGTTTTCATCTTGGGGAAATTTTGTGACTGCTCTACATTTACATTAATCTGTTAACTTGGTCATCCAGAGGCTTTTGACATTAGCTTTGACCTCTAAGAAGTAGATGCCAAAGTGGAGTGATTGGCCTTTTTGTGGAGGTGACCTCACCAATCCTAACCTCCTGGATCCTATCCTTGAGCCAGGTGGCTATCCAGCATATTATAAAAGGGTTTATGCCTAGTCCCATACATTTATTAACAGTGTCTGAGTGCCTGAGTGACCAGATCAAGGTAGACAGTACACACCACCACCGCTTTACCCTTATCTGTTTCCTTGGTGACCTTCTCAAAGAAGTCCAGCAGGTATAATAGGCATGACCTTCCCTTGACAAAGCCAAGCTGAGATAGGTCGAGTGTCATTCCATGGCTTTGCATATTAGAATAGCTAGACTAATAGGTCTGTAGTTTCTGGAGTCAGTTGATGGTCCACCTTTTTGAAATGGGATAACCATTGCAATCCTACATTTTCATGATACAAAGACTGTTTTGAAGCTATAGTTGAAAAGTGACTCATGTATTTCAGAGGAGAGGCATCTCTAGATATTGTTGGGGCCCATTGATTGTTTTTGGACTTAGTGAGCACTAACAGGACCTGACCTTTGTTAATAGTTGGGAGAGGTTATTCTAGAAGATATTTCATGGGAGGAGGCAGTGAAAAAATGGGGAGTGAAGTTTAAGCTGAATTTGTCAGCCAGCAAATTCACCATGTCACTCTGCTCAATGAAGGTGGCACCACTGACCAGTTTGGCATACTGATGTGTTCTGCCTTTGAGGTTTTGGACAACGCTGTAGAAGGCCTTGTGGCTGCCTTTAGCCAGTGGGGCTATCTTGACCTCATAATTGGCCTTGCTGGATTTAATTAGTCATCTTAGTTTCCTGTTAATTTTAATTATAGAGCTCCTATCATTATGAGAGTTGCTCTTCCTGATTTTAGCCATGACTTTTTTTTATTTTGTTATATACCCTATTAAGGTTATTTATTTTACATTTATTTACCAGGAAAGTCCAATTGGACAAAATGTCCTTTTTCAGTGGAGGCCCAGCTAGAACAATTGCAACACAATACATATACAACATACAGAAGATACAAATGTTGGTTCAATCTCATATACAAGCAGAAAATGAAAAATACATGCTATACATTTCACTAATACAGTCATATAGTCTAGGCAGAAATAAAAAGAATAGCAGTATTGTGATTGAATGTGAAAAAAACAAGCAAGTTTAGCATAGATATGCTTAGTAGGATATAGTATCCAAATACAAAAATAACTGGTTGTGTTCTTTTAGCTGCCTTAAGACATCTATTTCCTAACCAGGGTTTGTGCAAGAGCAGGTCCAGGATTCATAAAGGTGTGATTTGAGAAGTTTTTAAATATGGAAGCGTTAGTAGTTGTTTTGATATTTAATAACAGGGAATTCCAAGTTTTGGCTATGTAGTTTGAATAAAGTGAAAGTCCAGCTGCATTGTTTTGGACTTAGTGAGCACTAACAGGACCTGACCTTTGTTAATAGTTGGGAGAGGTTATTCTAGAAGATATTTCATGGGAGGAGGCAGTGAAAAAATGGGGAGTGAAGTTTAAGCTGAATTTGTCAGCCAGCAAATTCACCATGTCACTCTGCTCAATGAAGGTGGCACCACTGACCAGTTTGGCATACTGATGTGTTCTGCCTTTGAGGTTTTGGACAACGCTGTAGAAGGCCTTGTGGCTGCCTTTAGCCAGTGGGGCTATCTTGACCTCATAATTGGCCTTGCTGGATTTAATTAGTCATCTTAGTTTCCTGTTAATTTTAATTATAGAGCTCCTATCATTATGAGAGTTGCTCTTCCTGATTTTAGCCATGACTTTTTTTTTTATTTTGTTATATACCCTATTAAGGTTATTTATTTTACATTTATTTACCAGGAAAGTCCAATTGGACAAAATGTCCTTTTTCAGTGGAGGCCCAGCTAGAACAATTGCAACACAATACATATACAACATACAGAAGATACAAATGTTGGTTCAATCTCATATACAAGCAGAAAATGAAAAATACATGCTATACATTTCACTAATACAGTCATATAGTCTAGGCAGAAATAAAAAGAATAGCAGTATTGTGATTGAATGTGAAAAAAACAAGCAAGTTTAGCATAGATATGCTTAGTAGGATATAGTATCCAAATACAAAAATAACTGGTTGTGTTCTTTTAGCTGCCTTAAGACATCTATTTCCTAACCAGGGTTTGTGCAAGAGCAGGTCCAGGATTCATAAAGGTGTGATTTGAGAAGTTTTTAAATATGGAAGCGTTAGTAGTTGTTTTGATATTTAATAACAGGGAATTCCAAGTTTTGGCTATGTAGTTTGAATAAAGTGAAAGTCCAGCTGCATTGTTAGGTTTGGATATATTTAAGAAGGATTTGTTAGTGGAACGCAATACCCTGTTATTGGGGTAGTGTATTAGTTTATTTTGAAGTACCAGTGTTTCTTTCTGACTGACTTATTATTTGATGGTTGAAGGTGAGTTGATTATAAGCAAGTAGATTTGGTACTTTGAGCAAAGATAGTTGTTTTAAAGCCAAACAATGATGGGGTCTGAAATTTGATTCTATAGCAAACTTTGTAATTTTATTATAGTCAGTTTCAAGTTTTGCTAGGTCGGATTTTTTAATATTTGTGAGGATTTGTGAGGCGTATAGTCGCCTCACAGTAAGACATCGTCCTGTTCGATTCTCAGCTAGAGCGTCTTCTGTGTGGAGACATGTGTGAATGGGCGTACCTTCATTGAAGGTTGTGCATCAGAGCTGGCAACTCGGCATGTAAAAATCTACTGCCAATCATTAGCGGACTGGAGTTCCGTTGTGGCGACCCCTAACAGGGAAAAGCTGAAAGACACAACAACAACAACAGCATAGTAGCATAGAGATAAGATGGATTTTTGCTGTAGTGGCCTTTGAAGATTTGTTTAGAAAGCACAGATTGCTGTACAGGGTTAGTAGTTTTTTTGTGAATTTTTTTTTTATTGTCTGTGATATGTGTATGTCGAATTCCTTATTATAGTCAATGGCCATTCCAAGTAATTTTGTTTGGGAAACTGTAGAAATAATTGTATGGTTTGTTGATGATATATTGAATGGTGGGTAAGGGTCTCACCTCTAGTTGGATAGAAAAGCATACGTTTGGTTTTGTTTGGGTTAAGTATAAGTTGTGTATTGTTCAGCCAAGATTCCACTGCATTGAAAGACTGCTAGGTGACTTTTGGAGTTTTTGTAGTGTTTGAGTGGCATAAATCATGGTGGATTTGTCTGGATATTGAACTATGGAGGCAAGCGGGGTGGCAGTATGAAGATTGTTAGTAAAGATAATAAAAAGGAGAGGACCCAGAATAGATCCCTGGGGTACTCCCAATATTGCAGGCAGTAGTGAAGAGAGATTATGTTGTCATTTTACAGCTTGCTGGCAACCAGTTAGACACTGCTGGAACCAAGTAAGAGCAGAATAGCTAAGTTTAAGTTCCAAGAGTGCATTTAACAGTTTAGAATGAGAGACAGTATCAAAAGCTTTGAGCAAATCAAGAAAGATGGAGGAAACTAAATTTCTTTCATTGTGATGGTGGTTAATAATGCTAGTAAAGTTAACAATGGCAGTAATGGTGCTATGATTAGGACGGAAACTTTGCTGAATATTACATAAAAGATTGTTGGTTATTACATAGTGTAAGATTAGTGAGTGGATGCACCTCTCAACTATTTTAGATAATGGTGATAGTATAGCTGTTGGCTGGTAATTTGATAATTCTGTTGAGTTTCCATCTTTATGTAGATGGATGATATATGATACTTTATTAATATGAATACTGGATAGGGTATTTCTTCTGCAGACGTTTTTAGATGTTTGGCAGGTAGATAGTCGGCAGCAAGTGTAGTAAGTTTAAGCCTTCTGAGATATTTAACTGTGGTGTTACTTGGGACAGGGTGCAAAAAGAAGTTATTGGGACCAAACGTGGGTACTATGTGAGTCTGGGTAGGGGAAGAGCAATTATTGCTTGTGAAGGCTAGTATGTATTCAGTGAAGTATCTGTTAAATTGTGAGGCTATGCTGTCTAGTATCGGTGAGTGTTGGGGAGGGAACACTAGTTTGTCCTGGCTATAGGATTTTTTTGATGGCAGCCCAGAATATTTGTGGGTTTCTTTGATTTGTTGAATGACTGCTGCAATAGTGATTTATTTTCTCCTGTCTAATATGTTTTTTAGATTTATTTCGTAGTTTTAGGTATGTTTGTTTGTTAGCTGTAGTTTTGTCATTTACCCGTTTCTTCCAGACCTTGTCTCTAATTTTTAACAGAGATCTTGTTTGTTTGGTTAGCTGTAGGGCATAAATGGATTTTACCCTTATTGTTCTTTTGGGGGGGTGGCAAGATGTTTAGGATATTGAGGAAGGTTGAGTTAAAGTATTCAACTGCAGTATCTAATGGAGATTTTTGAGTGGTGCCCGGTTACATTTTTTAAACAAGTTATGAAGTTTTGGGGGATCATTTTTTTATTACCTCAGATTTGGTGTTAGGTGGTAAGTTTTGTGGACTTATTCCATGTTGGAGAATGTAAGTTGGAATATGGTCACTTAGGCTGTCTGGGAGACAGCCAGAGTGTAGGGTTAAATTTGGTCTGTTTGTAAGGATTGACTCCAGGACTGAATGTTTGTTTGATGTTCTGTCTACTCTAGTATAAGTTTGGATTGTTTGTGAGAAACCATGTAGGTTAATGTGGTCAGTGGGATTTTGAGAACTACAGGAGAGCCACTACACATTAAAGTCACCCATTATAATTGCTTCCTGAAGAAGGGATGTTGCTGTCCAATTTAGGATGTGTTCTAGAGTAGTCAGAATGTTCCCAGGTGGGATGTAAGCTCCCACCTTGTTCAGATGTTTCTTTGAATTAATTGTTAGTTTGGTAAACAGTATTTCAGTGTTGTTAAAGTTTGGGATGGTTAGGTCTAAAGTTTCTAAACTGACATTGTTTTTGTATAGAAAGGCGATACCACCACCTCTTTTCTGTTGTCTGTCTAGCCAATATATATATATATATATATATATATATATATTGTATCCTGGGGGAAGTATTTCATTGCTAGAGATGTTTGGTTTTAACCAGGTATCAGTTATAAGGGTTATATCTGGAGTATATACAGCAAGGGTGACATGCAAATCTTGAATTTTGTTCATGACACTTCTGAGATTTATATTAAGTAGTAGTAAGTCAGTACCTTTTCTGGGGAGAATTAATAGTTGTGGCTGGGTTGGGGTGTGAAAATCTAGACGGGATGGATTGGTTTGGGGTGCCAGGGTCGAGATGAATATCCTCACTAAATATGAGCTGTGATGCAATGTGAATTATAAATTTTAAGTACTTTGATATAAACTTATGGCATTTCTGTGCAACACTAGGATAAGAAAGTTGTGTGAGTAAGGTAAATGGTAAATGGTTTATGTTTGTAGGATTATAGATAGTTGACGCTATTATTAAATTTGTATGCTTTAATTGTAGTGGGTCTGGGAAGGGGATAGTGTACATAGATTGTGTGCTAAATTCTGTACGATAGGAGGTTATGTGAAAAATAATACATAGAAATAGCAGGATTGAGGAGTATAAAGCTATCATATTGCTTACTACTCATGTTTCTGATCTGTCTAAGTTAAAGAAATAATGCTATGGGTGGGTAAGAATAGTTGTTAGTTGTAACTTGGTTTTGGTATGTGCAGCATTTAAAACTATTATTTTGTCTGGTTATGACTGATTACATTAAAAGTAGCAGGTAGTTAATTAATAGGAGTATGATATATGGGAGTTAATATGCTGCAATGTAATTGGTTAATTGGAATGATATAAATATGTATTTTTCTTTGTTGTGATTGGATTGCTTTTTTGGGGGAGGAGTAGCCATTTGGAAATAAGTTTAGGCATAGCAGGAGTGGGAAATGGGGGTAGGATAGGGGACCGGACAGAGCCCAAGTGAAGAGAGGGCGAATGGAGCATGTACAGCTAGTCATTGTGAATGGACCGGAAAACATCATCAACAAAATGGTATGGGTTGGTATGTAAGAAGTTAAAGGATCTGTAGTCCCTTTGTAATTTTTAGTTTTAAAGCAAGTACTTTCTATTTATTTGTAAACAACACTCTGAGGAAATTGTAACATACTTCAGTAACCATAAAACAGCTATAGGGCAATGTTTCTTAATGTTTTACACTAGCAACAGCTATAAGGAGAAATACTACGGCTCTAGATAATTAAATTTACTATTTTATACAACAAGAACTAAGGGGAAAAAATACAGCTTTAGGTAATTTTACTTACTGTTTTCCTAGCAACAGCTATAAGAACAAAAATACAGTTCTAGGTAATTAAGCTTATTATTTTGTACCAACAGCAACTAAGGGGAGAAAAAATACAGATGTAGGTAATCTTGCTTACTGTTTTACCCAAAAACAACTAAGGGGAAAAAAATACATATAGAGTTTATTTATCAGATTTGGGGGGTAGATAAAACAAATACTGCTTGAATCTCATCCCTGGTGTTGTGCTCTCCAAACACCCTAATAATAAGCCATTTAGGATTCTACCAGTGTGGCTTGTTTTTAGAATTAATTTTTGACTTACTTCTACTAGGTACAGCAGCCTCTGTACAGCTATGGCTATACAGGGTCTCTGTGAATGATTCTGCATACGTTACTCTGAACTCAAGGTTGCTAGAGGCATTGAATTTTAACAATCACTTAATAGGATGTAGTTTGCTTTGGAATAGTTCCTAACTCTTATAGGATTTGCTGGGATTACCAAGTTGTTTTTATTTCAAAGGAGACAGCTTTGTGGTCCAAACTCACCAGTGCAGATGTGACACTGGAGTGGACAGAGCAGTCCTGCCCCATACTTGTGAGTACCAGGTCCAGTATGTTTGAACCTCTGGTGAGTGAGTGCACCATCTGGTTGAGGATATTTGTGTTAATAAAGTCCAGAAATCATTGTATTTGCGGGTATGAGGCAGTGTATGTTTTCTACTCTATAGAGAGGTAGTTAAAGTCTCCCATGAGTAGGTTATTTGGATTAATGGTGAGTGTCACCAGTAGGTTTAGGTATGAGCTATGGAATTTGAGGGACATAGAGGGTGATGTATAGCTTGCTAGGATGTGTTATGGAGTGTTGTCTATGGTGATTTGCCCATGGATAAATTCCAGGACATCATCCTGTTTAACTAATGTAGAGTTATGCTTATTGATAATATAGAAAGAGACCCCCACCATCTTTTGTCCCTCTCTGTGCAACTGATGGTCTGAAGATGTGGAAGACACTGAAGTCTTGCACTGCTAGAGTACTTCTGTAGATTTAACCAATGTCTCAGTAATGGCACAGATGTCTATATTCTCCAGAGTGAGGGGAACTTGTAGGGTATGGATTTTTCTTGTTTAGGCTCCTAGCACTGAGCAGTAATACCTTTAGTGTTCTGTAGGTTTTATTTGCTATGTTGCTATGTTTGTCAAATTGGCATTGTCTAAAAATGGCTCTAAAGGAGTGAATAAACTATGTGAGGCAGGTGCAGAGCATTTTTGCAAAGCAACGTGGTCTGTTACCCATGTCCTCCCGTGCTGATAAATATTGAATCTCACTGGAAAGACACCAGAAACTAAGCCAATTATTGAAGTTAATTATCTTTTGCTCATACTGTGGCATCATTCTTGGTGAAGGTAAAATACTGTTCAATGCAAGGCACATACCTATTTAGTAAGATCAGCAATGCCACTCTTCATATAGTCCAGGGAAGTACGTCTCATGTCATTAACACCTACATGGACTATGACAGAGTCATACTGATTTCTGTGCTGTAGTGACTTGAATGTGTGTGTAACTTGGTGGATCCTGCCTCCAGATAAGCAACTAACCATTATCTTCTCCTTCTTCAGCCTGGTTAGTGGACATCTGTGTCCCATACAATGGAGTCTTCTATAACAAGAGTCCTGAGTAATGTGTTTGCATGTTTTATGGGCTTTGCTGTTGGGGCTGCACTGGGTGTAAGTGTATGTGTGGTGTTTGGTGTTGCTTTTCGTGAGTGCTATACAGATTGTTGAGGATAGCCACTGCTGTTTATAAGCTTAGAAGGTCTTTGAGGTTTGAGAAGATTGCTTTTTAGTGCCACAGCATAATTTGGTCTATGTGTCTGGTGGACACTTTGTGTTGTGGACATAGTGTGTGCCATCTTGGCAACCTTATATGTAGGCAGGATTTTTGCCTCCAGTGAAATTGTGTATGTACATCTCACACTTACTCTGTTAATTAAAGGCTTATCTGTGACCATGAGAAAATTGCTACATTATATCAGGATGTCCATATTTACCAAGCTTGCTATGGAGACATTTGGAAATTGCATATCCATGTTGTCTGGTCATGTGTTTGCGTGGGCTACTGTAGGTTATGGACTGAGTTATACAGAGGTCTCCTTGGGCAGTAGTTAGGGTGTGGGACTACACTGGTTTTCTAATATCTTTTGTATGATGTAAATAAAATCTAAGTTGATCATGAACGTCCAATAAATGCAGAGTATTTTTCCCTTTGTTAGAGAAGCTTGGGAAGAATGACTGTCTGATTAAGATTTGCTTCCGAGGCCACTTATGGAAGGAAATTAGGATTAGTTCCAAAATATACTCTAGCTTTGTAAAAAATAAAGTACAGGAGTTTACAGGACAGTGCTTATAAGTCAGAAATCCTCCTAGTAGATGTGGTAGCTACCAAACAGATTGTCTTCCAGATAAGAAATTTTAGATCACCTGAGGAAGCAGGATCAAAATGCAATCTTGTCAGAGCCAGCAGCAGCATGACAGTAATATCCCAAGGAGAAACTGGATCCCTGACTGAAGGTCTTAGGAGGAAAGTTTTCTTCAAAAAAGATTTAGAAATATTTAAGGAATAAATGGACATCTGTTGGAAGTGGCTGCTACTGGACTTTGATAGCTGAGGAACTGTTTCCATTGTAAAACAGTTCTGACAAAACATCTAAAACAGATACCACAAAAAAAACATACTGACAATACAACCCTAAGAGTTGACCCAGTTGTTTGAAATTTGGGAACTTATATGGACAATGACCTAACTTTTGACCAACATGTTTCTATTATTGTAAGAACGTTCTTCTATATTGCACAGCTTATAAACAAGAGATTGTGTCTGGATCTGGTGATGTCATTGACCCCCTTTACACAGACCACATTAGGTAAACCATTGAATATAATCCCTCTTTGCTATGTATCTGTCCAGAAACATACAACTGGAACACCCACAGAAATACTTTACTAAAAGTGTACAAGACCTAAACAACATGTCCTACATGTACTAACTCAAAGCCCTTTCACCATACTCGGTATCCTACAGACTGCTAAGATGAGACCTGTGTCTGACATACATAGCATCATTAGACCCATTACTGATTGTTTTACTGCACCTCAGCAAGTCAAATTGCGTTATAAATACTCATTCTAGGAATGTAAACCTCTTCAACAACATCAACAGAACAGATTGGTGGGACAAGTATATCTCTCAGGGGATACCACTGTTGTGGAACAGACTCCCCATCCATATAAAACAAAGTTCATCCTGCCCATATTCAAGCTCAACTTAAATCTATGGATGGGAAACAAAAAACTTACTACTAATGGACAGAGATACCTCCTAAATAATTTATCCAGTGCATGAATCCCCTCAAATTATCCATGGTATAATCCCAGTGTGACATCACACCACTGGACCAGTAACCAAGGAGCCTCAATCCTTACCACTGGCAACAGTGGGGGACATTCAATGATAGGATGACAAGTACACACACTTTTGCAGATGCAGCTGTCTGCATCAAGTGCAGTTTCCCTTAGGAGCACACAGAGACCCCAATCAGTCCAAGGTTGGTTTCTCACTCTTCCTCCAGATCCCCAATAAGAGTCCCCATTGGCACAGCTATAGAGCTGAAATCTCAGCTGAGTGACCAAGCCAAGACCCCCCAGGTCCCTCTCTGTCCAACCAGTGCATCGTGTCCCTGCCCAAGTAGCTGACACACACACACACACACACACACACACACACACACACACACACACACACACACACACACACACCTGGGAAAGGTTGGCAAAGGTTTACTATCTATGCCCCCTTCTGCCCAGTCTATAAGGTAGTTATAACTGCCACCAAAAACTCCTTATCTGCTATTTTAAGGCCCTTAACAAAGGGCATCCAATATCATTGTGTAATATTAATATTAATATTAATATTAATGCAAATGGTAGTTTGATCAAGAACAAGGCTATTAGGATTGGCCCACACAGTGTCACCAAATAAACATGCAAGTACTCAAAAAAACTTAAATATCTCTACACAGATCAGCCATAATGAAAGGTTTAAATATATTTAATAATAAATAATGAAAGAACAAGACAATACTAAATATATATTCACAGTGATGCCAGAGTTCAAAACCACAGGAGATATTTAAAACAACATTGTAGGACAGTCTCAAATAAATAAATAAAAAGATCTAAACTAAGCTTCACTGTATACCTGACTGAATCGAAGAGAATTGTTAAACCTAAGAACTTACTAATAGAGCAAGGCAGATGTGGTAAATGGATCTTCTAGTTGTTGTTAGGTCCAAGACAGAATGCAGAATGCTCTGTCTCACTAAGAGACTTCTCAAAATAATATCTCAAATATTACTGCTGGGATAGCTTGCAGAATGACATCACTTTTTATAATCTGGCTTCTAGTTTCCAGGCCATAACTCCCATTAATGAAGCTGGCAGTATTTAGCATCTACCTGTAAAAATATACAGACAAGGGCTTCTCCTCAGATCTCTGGCATATGTTGGAAGTCACAAAACAATTGCATTCCTTCATGCTTTCAAGACTAGTAATTAGTTCACCCTAAAGACAATACAGAAAGTTTCCTAGCACAGGCGTTGTGTCTCTTGCCATATTGAAAACTAAGAGATACCATCTTTTATGGCCTAGCCATAAAGTAATTTAGTTTCAGTTATTTTTTGGAAGTTTGCTGGACTGAAGTTAACCTCCTTTATTCCAGTTTCCACTGTTAAAATATATACATTTAAACAGTTACAATAGTGCATGTGCATTCGTGTTCTCTTCCAGTAGGCCACACTGTGGTTACATTTCAAACAGTACTTTGCAAATACTTTTTCAACACACGTCTGTACAAGCAGTTCGATATACACGACATACAATTTGAAAATATCTGTAATACAAGCATTTTATATAAATCATTTTGATATTCACCAATGACATATAATTATTTACAAAATTCCAGCTAGCTGTGCTGGCAGTGTCTGCTTTCTTCACACCAAGTTTTTCTAATTAGGGATAATATATAATTATTGACCATGGGATGGGTTATTTCAACCACAAAAAGGGAAATTGGCTTGGCTTAAAATGGCTCACGAGGTTTGCTAGCTTAGTATTTACCTATGAACCTATAAGATGGAAGAGGGTCTGAAAAGGGATCCAGACCTCTGGAACAGGCCCATATGGTAAATCTTTTCCATTTGCTAAAGTAGATCTTCCTGGCATTTGTGTTTTGTGAGTATGTCAAAATCTGGATCATTGGAGCAGACAGCCTGGCATCTCTGTCCACCATTAAAATTGGAGGCAATATGCGGTAAGCTTCAGAGTCTTCAAGTCTCTGCGATTCACACTGGACAGGTGATGAATAAAATCTGGACAAGGGTCTAACAACCATGGAGGATGTAGCAGGTGAGACCAAAGAAAGAGGAATCAAACCTGGAGTGAACAAAAGGGGGTGATGAGAATAACTTTGGCCTTGCACCTCCTGGCATTCTAGGTTCATAGGTGCATAGGTAGGTACTAGACTATTGGCCCTAGGGCCTATATAAGCCTAGCCAAAAAGGTACCCTGGGTTTCGCCACCCAAGAAAATTATTTTCCTGTGCTGCTGTCGAGCAGAGCCACAGATGTCATCCCTGGGGTGAAGTTCCTAGTTCCTATCCAGTCATCAAGATTTTTCTTGAAGAGTGCTAATGAGGAGCTTTGTTTGATATAGATAGGTAGTTTGCTGCAGAGTATGGGAAGCCTCTGGGACAGGAATCTATCCCTCCAGCATGTTCTGTTTATTGTAGTGACATGGTTTAGGTCCCTAGAGTGTGCAGCTCGGAGGGATTGGGATTTCTTTAAGTGGAGTATGTCCAACAGCTCTGGGTTTGACATAACTTTGTATGTTAGGCAGAGATCACCTCTGAGTAGACGATATGTGACGGAGTAAAGCTGGAGTTTTTTGAGATGGTCTGCGTAGGGCATCTGTTTGAGGCCAGTAATCCTCTTTGTGAGGTATTTCTGCGGCCTTTCCAGTTGTTGTAGAAGTCTTGTGAGGTACATACCAAAAGGGGCATTGTACTCTATAATGGTTCTAATGAATGATAAGTAGAGGGGAACAATGACCTCTTTTTTCCTGGATGAGAAACCTTTTGTGATGAGGTATGCCACGTAGAAGGATTTCCTGACTACTGTGGCGATGTGATTATCAAAGGAGAGATTGCTGTCCACCTGTGTCCCAAGGTCTCTTATCACACTTTCAGTGTTAAGTACACTACCACCTATGAGGTAGCTCATGGGTACAGAGTTTTTACCAAAGGGGATGACAATGCACTTTTTGGCATTGAGCTTGAGGCCATGGCTTTGACACCAGGCATCTGTCTCCGTGAGGCCCTTTTGTAGGATGTCCACATCTTTAGGAGTTTCTATTATGGCTCCTAGTTTGCAGTCATCTGAGAACTCCATTAGCCAAAGACCTACTGTGTTAGCCTGTACTTCAGAAAAGTAGATACCAATCAGAAAAGGACCCAGGACTGAACCCTGTGGTACTCCACTTGTCACTGGTCTGAAGTCGGATTTGGAGTCTGCTACTTTCACAGTGTGGGTTCTGTCAGTGAACCAGTTGACAACCCATCTTGTGACATAGGGATTTATACCTAGTTTAGTGAGTTTATCTATATATTCTAAAGATATCTTGTTACCAGAGGGAAGGGTGGAAATGCATAAAAGAGAACTGGAGGCCATTTGTGCGCCAAAGCATCCCTCAGTGTCTGTCTCTTTGGAGAAGTTAGGGAAAAGTACCTTTGTGCATTTGTGGTTTAGGTAAGAAGCAAAAAGATTGCAGTAAGAATGGATAAGAGACTGAAGATCAACATGTCTTCTTCACATCAGTGTTTTGGAGCTGCAGGCATTTCAGGACTCGCTTCCCAATATTGTGATTTTCATCCAGACAGATGACATGTCAATGATCTGGTATATCAATAAACAGGAATGAACCTGTTTGTATCCACTGTGCCAGGAAGCCATGAGAGTGTGGCAGTGGGCAATGTCTTCCCTATGATTTCTAGTAGCAATACACATATTGAGGATTCACGATGTTCTGGCAGACAAACTGACCAGATCTATTGTAGTACAATAGGGATTTCTGGCCTGTTTGACAGTACTGTAGTATTTGTAGTTAATCTACAAAGACTTAATCAAATATTACATATTTTCTGTCATTTTAAGCTATGGAATGGATTTAATACTACTGTTAAGCAAGAAAGTTGGAATCCTTTAATATGTAAAGCAGATTGTTCTATCACTGTAACTTTTATGTGCCATAACATGTCAAAAATAGATTTTTTCAAGGTCAGAGTAAGAAAAAAACTGCTGCTGACCTAGATTGAATCATGAAAGTGGAATGCGACTGAGAGATCAGGACACTGTAGGCAATTAATAATACATTGACTGAATTTTTGTAACCGCTGATTAATATAACGTCACTAAAGCTTGTCGAAGAATGTAATGATGTCAAAAGCTGTGCAAACAGCTTTTTAAGCAGCAGTGTGACATTGACTTGTACAAGGTGTTGCATCATAACAGCAGGAAGACTTTTAAGAAAAAAACAGAAATGTTACACAAATAAATCGGAGAAGTTGATTATAATGATAACAAAAATGCTTGTTTCATTAGCAGAGGGGCTGTAGAAGACAATCTGAAGATTCTGTGGTCCGTTAGTCTTGCTAAAGATAATTTTAAGAAAAGTAAGAACCCTGGAATTTACACAGTTGATATGGCAAAACTACTGCACACTGATTGCCAAAAAATATTTGTCATGTTTTAAGCATATCACACTTGTCTTGCTATTGCCCTGCATGGTTAAGTTTATTTATTTATTTTATTTTTTATTTATTTATTGTACATTTGTTTACCGGGAAAGTCTGACTGGATATATGTCCATTTTCAGCAGAGGCCCGGGAGAGAAAAGCTCCAGAAAAAGTACAGTTACATAGAGACAATAGAGAGAAAGATTGCAAGTACATGTAAATATACATAGTTCAGTAGCATACAAGCATACAGTTGAATAAATGCATTCATATGTAAGGTGCTAACATACAGACAACAGGTTTGACTTCGCTTAAGGTAACAAATATTGAAAATTTCATATTGGGAATTTGGTAATTTAATAGTACAGTAGTACAATAGTGCAGTAGTTTACTTTTGCAAGTTAACCAGTGGGTTTCTGGTAGACTCATTTTCTATTTTTTTTTCTCTCGTGGGTCCATATTCTTCAAAGCCGACACACTTTGGCTAGGCTTATAAATGCCCACGGGCAGATAGCCTAGTACCTACCTATGAACCTAATTCTGACAATGGTCACTGTATGGAATGTGCATGCTCTTTCAAGGTCAACCTAATTTCTATAGGTATTATACTTTCTTCCCAAATTCCCAGAAGCATGCTGGTTGCCTGACTATTCTAAACTGTCAACATATATTGTTTTTACATTTGCCTTGCAGCATGGATTATGGATCAAAAGGATCTGTGAAGGACCAAGTCACTTAACGAAAGATAAATAAGTAGGCATGATACTCTGTCTTATAAAGAAGGCTTAAAACACAGGAAGAAGCATTCCTTACTGGTACACTGACTGAAACATAAAATCAGCTCAGAGATGTGTCCAGGACCAAAATATCATCCATTTATTTTATTAGCACATACCCTTTTAACTGCATTCAACAATAGTTACTCACCTGATTTCAGTCTGCAGCAATGTGTGCAGTAGGTACACTGCAGCAGATGTATCTTCTTTGAAGAAGTCTCTGTGAGGCTTTGCTTTAAATTATTTTGCCTGTCTGTTTCTCAGCGCTTGCCATTCACTATTTTTGTTGCTTATATGTGGACCACAAACTCATCACTGTGATTTTAAGATTGTAATGTCTTTACTGCTAATTTCCTATGTATACTTTGTATTTCTAACAGCTGCCTATTTTTGAAGTTCTATTTGGGGGCAGTAGTTTTACAAACTAAGACTGACCACTGCCATATCAGTGTACTACCTTATTGTCTTTTTCCACATTGTTTCCATGCACTATTTCTCCCCTCTTACTCCCAGCCACATAAATTCACTTTATGTCTCAAATGTACACGTCACTCTTACTACCAATTCAGACTTAAAACTTTCTGAAGGGCAGCTAGAATCATTCTGTCTTTTTCTTCTTGTCGTTTTTAACCAAAGAGCAATCAGTCAAAGCCTTATGTTGCCAACCTGCTATTATCCTACCTGAGGCACGCATTACAAATCACCAGAAAGAGACTTGATCTGGCATGCATTAACAGTTAAGCAAACAAATGGCACAACTTTGAGATCTGATGTTTCTCACATAAACTAAATATAATTGGATCGGCAGGATTATAACTTAAACCTGCTTCACTGCTTTTTCTTGTTTCCCATTTCTAACTTATCAACAGAACACACTTTATTTTCCCACCCATGCAAATAATAGGAAACAGGAATTTTAATCTTTCCATTTGTAGATATTCTGTATTAATTTGTGCCTGTACATTTGTGCTGCATTGTCATATTAATTCCTTATATAATTGTATATAATTATAAGCATTCTTTTGTTTTGTTTTTTTTTGTGTACCAGGGCTATGTCAAAAATTGGTCTTCTTGGATCAGTGTACCAACCCCAACAGGTGTATTAAATAAATAAATTGACCAGTAGCACCCGTTTTGTTCTTCCCACCAGACAAATAATTGAATTGGGAAACCATATCCCTGGTAGAGTAAAATCTTACATCCAAACTGACTACCTCCTCCTCTCTTAAATTCTGATCATGGTAGTTATCAGAAGATAACTGCATGTGCACTGCAATGGTATCTTTAACTAGCAATGGCTACAATTTATGAGCTCATCTCCTTCATCCCATATCATGGCATCAAAGCTAAATCAAAACTTCTCAGTGAAAGTGCATCATTCTTAAGTTGAAATTATATTAATATTATGGGATGTCTCAGCCTTCACTGGATGACTCAAACCAAGAATGTAGATTCTTGCTCATTGGCTAATCTCCGTCCTTTGCAAATCATATCAGTTCTACCCAGATCAAACCCACTGTCCCACAGCTGTACCATTCTGACTAGAGGAGGAGGTTGGAGAATAGGGCTCTCTCCAGCATGGCATGTTTGGGAAGACAATGGTTCCCCTGCTCAGAATTATTTCTACTAAATATAATTCAGTATAAAAGATGATGTGAATCATGCCTTGCTCAAATGTATTTCAGACGCCTGCAGTGCAGCCTATCTAAACTATTTGAAACTGAGATCTCCAGGCAGTCAAAAAAAGTATTTGTTCCTAGAACCTTCTTTTCGCTAAGTGATATGACCTCAAAAAAGTCCATAACAGAGGAATGACTAAGACAGCTGAGAGATAATAGCACTTGTTAACAGTTCTGTAACTGAAATACATATTTTAACAGATATATTATCCCAATCTAGATGTTTTGAAGAAAATTTTATTCATAAATTATCTTCAAGGAGGTTGTGAATAGACATTATTCAAAATATTGAAAGGCTGCAAATATCCTTGTCACAAATTAAGCAGAAATATTTCTCAGGAAGACACTTCATGATGAGCCAATCAACTCTCAAGAATCTTCAGTTAAAAAGAGCTCAATCGTTTGTATCAAGTATCTAGGGCATTCTATCAAAATGGACAAGCCAGGCATGAAAGTGGATACTTTTAATGATGAATATAAGAAACAGATTGATTTAACTGGAAACAACACCGAGCTCAGATTAGAATACTTTGAATGACATAGAGGGGAGAATAACAGAAAATGAGAGCCAAACTGAATTTCTAGTATAGCAAAATAATGGGCTTCTAGATACATTAGATGATGTGCACAATAGAATAATAAAGATAAATATAAGAGTGTATAGCATAGCACAACAATATGATGGAGATAATATAATCAACTTTTTAGCAACATGGATACATAAAGTATTAAACTTACCTGAACCAGTTTCCTTTGAAATTAATCTAGTATATAGATCTCTTGTTCCTCCTTCTAAAAAGAAAAATTCTCATCCTCATGCTATAATTGTCAAACTCATGTCCAGCATGGAAAATAACTTAATTCTGAAGATAACTTGATCCAGTACCTCTATCTAAAATTGGAGAAACTTTCATCAGGTTTGATAATGACTGCTCTTCTAAAGTTGTAAGTAGAAGAAAATCTTGGTTAGAATCAAAATATTTTCACCCAAAGGAAATAAAACATTTGGTACACTGGATATTTGCAAAATAATAATAAAAGTATGGAATTTACTGAAGGAATGGCCTGGACAGCTAAATCAATGAAGAGTAAAAAAAAAGGAACAAAAACATAAAAGGCCATACCATGATTGCCACTGTGTCATTCACAAACATATAAATGGATAGATAATGTTGTACTCAGTAAAGTCATTTTTTGTAACACCTACAAAAGGATATAGCTCAGTCTCCTACTTTCTCCTCATCAGAAAAATAGCAGCCCTGGTATATAGCCTCATATAGCCTTGCCATGGATCAGCAGTTACCTCTTAGGTATTGTTGAAGATTATACTTATTGAAGTCCTCCAAGGACCTCTGCCAGTCATCTTCTCTTTAGACTGTTAAGCAGTCCCTCATTCTTCCATCACCCTCACTTATAAGCTTAACTTTTTGAAATGACTCAGCCCACTGCAGCACTATTCTTTAATGATCAGATATCCAGGCTGCATCTAAAGACATTCTGTGTATCGATCACTGGCCTTCTAAATGGAAACAACAATCAATATCATAAAGAACAAATACAGGCTTTGAAAGACAGCACAAAGGTACAAAGTAATACCTGCTAACTGTTCAATAAAAATAACCTTATTCTTTCTCCTCTAATGGTGTACAAATGCTTAACTATTTGGCCCAATGGCTGGACCTCATCCTCAAGTTTGCTGTTCCCATTTTGACAAACTTAGGAATATATTTGACTCCATGCTAGTCAGTTGTTATTGAAGATCACATGTTTTTACTAAACAAGCCAAATCCATCCAATCCAACCCTCAAATATACTATCCCTCTCTTACAATAACAAAAATGTCCAAATACCATTAAACAGGGGTCTATATTAGATCACCAAATGCTTAAAAAAGCGAAATGTGATTAATCAACCCTACTTAAGTGAAAGCTTACAATGTCGAACTGTCAGAACAGTGATTTTTTTCCTTGGAAAAAAATCGCTGTTCCAACAAAAAAAATAAATAAAAAACAATTTCAAACATTACATTAAGTAGGGGGGCTTAACCCCCCACACCCCCCGATGTGGGGGGCCGCACCTCCACACCCCTCCTACTTAAATATACCAACTCCGAGACTGCACTACAGTGCCAAAAATGGCAAAGTACCGAAGTGGCCAAGCAAATTCTTTCCCAGGGAAAGAATTCGCTTAACAGCCGCTTTGATATTTTGCGTTTTGAGCCTTTTAAGATCGACCGCATCTTCGGTCTTCTAATATAGACCCGTTAAACAGAAGCTAGTATTTCATCATCATATCCCGTAGATCTAATGTCCACTGTAACACACTTGGCCAGACTCAACTGGCTTCATTAAAAGAAATAGCACACCCTTTGTGCCGCTTTCACGTATAAACTTCTGAACCATCAGCAACGCTCTTGCCTTGCTGCTAAGCCTTTTTTTTCACTCTCACTCTTTCCTTCCCTGCACTCATCTGCTGACTCTCAGTAAGTCCTTAATGCTTTAAAGCTCTCCAGTCACCATGGCAGTACAGCATTTGTAGTCAATAACCTTATCACAGTATCACATTACATTTTACCTTAACTGACATCCTTCAGCTCTGCTGTTTACAAATTCCAGACAAAAAAGTCTAAAAGCAGGTACTCAAACCATGTCACCTAAAATGGATTTTCTGCTTCAAAGTACTGTTTTGTGTAATATACACATCGCAGAGAGTGCTCAAATTATACAGAAATGTTTTACTGAATGCTATATAAATGGGCATTATCTGAGGGAGGAAAATGATATAAACACATAAACATATAAACATGTACATAACATCCCAACAACGGAGATGGAAAGAGGGAGGGTATCCATGTAGTTACTTGCATAATATATAGAGTCTATATTATATTATCGCATGCTTACAAAAGCGAATGATAATTAATCAACCCCATGTAAGCAAAAGCTTACAAAGTCGAAACCTCAGAACAGCGATTTTTTTTTTCCCAAAAAAAACTTTAAAACATTACATAATACCCCACACCTCTACTTAAATATATCAACTCTGAGATCGCACTACAGTGCCGAAAACAGCAAAGTAACGAAAGCGGCCAAGCAAATTCTTTCCCAGGGAAAGAATTCACTGAAAAGTTGCTTCACTATTTTGCCTTTCCGCTCTTTTCAGTTCGACCAAGATGCATTCGACAAACTGCGTCTGGGATCTCGTAATAGGGAACATATATGTATATATATATATATATATATATATATATATATATATATATAAAAAACTTGGCATGTATCTACATAACTTGAAGATAGAGTGTTATATGGCTTGCCTCAAAGAACAATATGTACCTTCTACCATTTCTTAGCTGATAGGTACCTATCAACCCAAATAAAAAGAGATACTTGTTAAACATATCCTGCAGTACAGAAGAAATGAAATGTGCCCCAGCTCTCCAGTGATAGTCCAGTTTGTAATGCTTTGATATACCTTCATAGAAGCCCATGGCAAAGCTTCAGAGAAATTTTCAGTTGAAACGTTCCTGAATAAAACAGCTATAATGACTGCCTCCCTCATCGGGTAAGGCACAACCAGTTATTTCAAAGTTTTGCTATATTTATTAAATGAAAGTCAGTATGATTTCATAACTATTTAAACAAACTGTGCTTAGTTTGTTTCCTTTTTTTTTAATTAGATAATTAATCAGATAATCTGACTGTTAGTCCTTTGTGTATAATACCCAAATACTGAATGGACATCAAGAGTGTGCAGAATAATTTTAGCTTTATGTTCTTGTTTGGAGATCAGAACTGCAAATGGATACATAGTTCAGATAAATGGGCAAAGCTACTTTTACCACTGAAGAGGAATTTGTTTTCAAAGACACTCTAAGTTTCTGCAAATATTGTGCACATTAGAACCAGCAGCATATAAATCTGACCTGATAAGATTACTGCCACAAAACTAATGTTTTCCACTACAGAGTACAATCAGATCCATGGGCATAACATTTAATTCCGAACTAGGGGAAATGTTTCTCTTAGAAAGTCTGAGATGCAATGAACCTCTAATAATCTGTCCAGCTGTAATAACATGGGCTGTAGAATGATAAATTAGTAATCAAGCCAAAATGGCAGAAAAATGTGTTTAAAAATCAGTAGAAAATGCCAGTGACAGCAAGGCTGGTCAGCTACTGCAAAGTCTAAAGCACAGACAAAAAAAAAAAAAAAACAAAGACTTCTGCATAGCACTTAAAAGTAAATCTTTTCCATGTTACTGGATTAGACCTTTTTGTTGAAGTTTTCTTGCATAATTTAAAAGACGCAAATAATTCCAAAACTGTTCACTGTTAAGATAAAAATTCCCAAGCTGCAGAAATGTCAGCGAACCCTTAAACACTAAAAGTAAAAATATTTTACATGCTTTTTTGACATCCAGACTTCTGGCCCATTCTTCCCCCATACCAGGAATTCCCACTGTTGGGGGCAAGAGCTGTCAGGTGGGAACATCACCTAGGCAGCCATGATTATTCTTTGTTCCCTTTCCAGCATCCTAACAATGACAGGGTACTAGAGAGGCTTTAACCCCTCCTGGTGGAGGGATGAGTGACTGGCATCACCAGTGGAACCATAAATTGCTATTTCTACAAAACAGGTGTATGTTCCCATGCAGTTGTGATGACAGCTACTGCCATGTGTCCATACTGGGCCATCACTTCTAGCACTGTCCTTCTATGAGGGAACATTGAACTACATGGCCCAAATCTATCCCCCTCCATCCCAAGATAGATACACCAATCCTCCCCACATCAACTCCAATACACACCTGAGATAGTAACTGAACTCAGGACTTCTAGGTCATAGCCGGGGCTTTATCTCTCCATATGCGTACAGTAAAAACATTTGATTGCATACAAATTCCTACAAGTAAAATTAATTTTGTCTCAGCCAAAAAATGTAACTGTTAAAATAAGATTTACCTTTACTTCTTCTGTTTTCAGCAAACATGTTGAATTAGAGGAATAAGAGGAAATACATAAAGCAGGCTGTGACGTTACCTTATTATCAGAGCATGAGTGGTTTGGACGGGAGCACTATTAGCTGTGATAAGAAGCTAGTTGATCTATTACTGATTGTTTCAACGTTGTGTGACCTAGAGATATGCTGTACTGGTGGACATCTATTCATTAGACATTAAAATGTTTCTGCTAATATACTCTGTCTGAATATTCAAATGAGCTTATTTTGGAATAATCCTGGCCAGCATGCATAACTGGTAAGAATAGGCTGCTTGTTAATAGTTCAGGTACTACCATATCACAGTAGATTTCACTACAGTGACCTGAAAATTGTTTATTTGCTTTCCCCACAGACTAATTTCCATCACTGGTTGGTTGTTTGAGGACTTTAAGCCACTGATTTGTGACATAAAGTTTCAAGGAGCTGAGACAACTCCTAATGGTTTTAGGGGTAAGCGATTAATGTATAGAACATGACTGGAGATTGTGCTCCTCCCCCATGTAAAATAGATAAACTGTATAGGAATCTTTGTATAAAATCTGCCATCCACATAGATGCTTTTCCTTTCTCCTAGACATAAGCAATGAACACCACAAGGCTGCAAAGAAGTATGGAAGGAAAGTCCTTAAAAGGATACTTATCTGCCCACAAATGCTGAACCACTAAAGATGCAGAGAAAACAGAGTCTGGTTGGTATTTTTAATCTTCGATGCAAAGAAAGTTCTGAATTTTGGTGCCCATACATCTTCCTACATACCGGCACACATTCATGCCTCCTCCAATATGCAGTGAAAGTAGAAGGTGCCCAAAAGCTTTACATACTAGCCAATTATCAGGATTGTTACTTGGCAGGATATGTCCCATAAAACTTAGGTTACTGCAGCAGTAATCTAATAATGAAAATTAAACCTTCCCCAAACATACTTTGCTGAAATATTAGTGCATAAACCCAAAAATTGCATAAACAAGCATACCTATAAAATTCTAAACCTTAAAAAATCACAGCGCTTGGCTTTTAAAGTCCATTGCAGAGGTTAGAAAGAAAAGCATGCTTCAGAATAACAAGTGTTCACTTACTAGACCTAATATACTTAACAGAAATCTCTATACAGGCTTAGTTTAGTTATTTAATGATGCAGATAACCTTAAACAAGTCTTAACATTTTTGAAGAACATCAGTAAATCTAGGAGAAGCAAGTCTACCACTAAGGGCAGAAATCATAGTACATGCCTTAACCATAACAGTTGAGAGGTATGCAGACAACACAAGAAAGTTTTAAGGGCTTTGTTGGAGGTCTCCCAGTGTGAAAACAGAAACGGAGGAAAGCAGCCAGTCAAACTCATTTATTTGGGCAAAATAAATTTACTGGTTAAGCACTACACTGCCTGAATTCCAGCAATTAAGAAATCTTAAGAAAGTAAGAGTATATCAACCAGAAAAGGTAAAGATAAATTTTGATGGGGAAAAGACTTGTAGCTGTTCGGCAGAAAACAGATCAGGTTTCAGGCTTAGAGGAAAAATAAATCAAATACTTTCAAAGGTGTTTTAAAATAAGTGAGACACTGGAGAAATACCTTCAAATGTTAAAGGCTGAAATGAACAGAAGAAGCTTTAAATGGCTATTCTGCTGTGGTCATAAAACTGTAGTACTCAGAGGTTGAAATAAAAGAAAGTCTGGCTAAATATTAGGCTTCTCAAGAAGAGCTCTTTCAAAAAAACAGTAGCAGGAGAAGACAGAAATAACACACAGAAAACCAGAGATTTTCTGCTGTACTAGAGAAACCAGAAGGAACAGATTGCATTATTTTTTTTTTGAAAATCCAAAACAAGCAACTGGATTGGTATTCCACAGTAAGATCTGTTAATAGAAAGGACACATTATGTCTCTGCACCAAGTGTGACCCTGAGAAAGAAGCCAAGACCTATAGTAATAAACATGAAGTCATATCAACAGAAGGAAAAGCTCCTCTGACAGCATTGTATTATCAACTGGGCACACCAATGTGTTCTTAGAAAATGAATATTCTCTATAACCCAGATACAAGAAAAACAAGTTTAGCCTAGCAATCAGATGGTGTCAATAAGCAAGGGTGAGATTCAATTCATTATACCCAGCTGTCTTCATAATGTGTTTTTCAGAAGTAATAAACGCAGAATGGGAGAAGAAGAAAATAAAAAAGTTTATCAAGCAAAAGGCAAGCCAGCAAGTTGAAGGGGATTCTGCTTCTCATTTCTCTGACAATAGCGCAACCCACAGACAGAACTTGCCAGTAAAACCTTTCCAGTATTCCAAAGGAAATGAATGAACAGCATAAAAGTACAGGAGATGACATGAAAAACAAGGAGCATGTTGTATTTGAATCATAGGCTGCTTTAGGTAATCAAGAAGAGGAAGAATACAAACAGCAAGAATATGAAACTGAAGTAAACAAATAAAGAGATATTTCTATAAGATACAGTGTGGACATAGAACTATACTTATGCAAGAAGCAGAAGGAAGAAGGAAAAAAGACTGGAAATTTGTGGATTATTTTAACCTGGTTGTGGACTGTAAAGTATAAATTTCTATTTTGTCATTAATGTTTAGAAGTACAATGAAGGAAGTGAAGAAGAAACTGTAAGTAATAAAAGGTCCCCTTTCTTAGCAATATATGTGTACACTGTAAGTAAAGAAAGATCTTTTTTCTTCTGTTAGTAACGTGTATTACAAATTTATTGAAGTCAACTGCATGTTACATTGCAAAGTAGATATGCATATAATGCATAGGCATTCTAAATGTGGGGTGGAGGAAAATTATCAGTGAGTGATGTTAATGCCAATGATAATATAGAAAGTATTTTTCCTTATCTACCCACAGAGCTCTGCAAAGAACAGAGGAACTGTCTACATAAATTGGTAATAAATCAAGAAATGACTGAACTGTGAACTTTGAGGTATCTATATGAAGAATCATTACAATTACTACTTGAAATGACAGGTACCGCAATGAAAATAAATGTAGTCTGTAACACTGACAGGAATACAAGCAGATGCATACCCCATAGTAATAATCACTTCAGTATGAATAACAACAACGCAAAGTCTATTTATTTAATGAGAGACTAGGCACATTTTCTTAAGGTTATTATTCAGTTAATTGAGAGTATGCAAATTGTTTTTCACATCTTGGAGGGAAGTTAAGATGGAACAAGAATGGATGATATGGGCACAGGATGGACTACAGGCTCTAACATGCATTGTCACCATGATTAAACTTTACTTTGGAATGGGTGAAGCCTGTGGTTTGCAACTGTCTGTATGGGTTAACTGCCCCATATATGGTGAGGTAATTTTTCTTTTTGGAAAATGTATATCGTTGTCTCTGTTTGCAGGTTCCTATCACGTAGTTGAACATTTACAATTTCAAATGACATATGGTTGAGACCATATGTTTGAATTTGTAAATGTTCCAGCGTGTGAATGGAAATCTCCATAAGTGGAGGTTTACATTCACTTCAATGTGTTGCCATCTCAGAGTTGGTATATTTAAGTAGCGGGGGGTGTGGGGGATGCAGGGGGGCTTGCCCCCCTGCATACAACAATTTTTTTATTTGTCCATTGTGTTTTCATTTTTTATTGGTATTCGATGTTCCGTAACTTCGGACATATGTGTTCGAACATATGTCAGTCGAAGTTACGGCACTTTGACTACATGATATAGACCCCTGTTTGCTACTAGTTAGAAAGGATTGGGGTTAAAATGAAAATGTGCATATTTTTTTTTAATGTTTTTATTGAAATAAAAAATCTAGAAAAATGTGACATGGGCCTAAACAGAGTGAAGAAGCTGCAACTGTATTTAAGTCCAGCCTTCCAAACACTAATATATCCATGTGTGGTTCAAGTTGGAAAGAAATATGCAACTGCATTTACGTTAAGCCTGCCAAACACTAATATATGCATGCAAGTTTCAAGTTGGAAACATATATTAAAAAACTGTCATACAGAATATGCAGAAGTAAAAAGCATCTTATTAGAATGACTGCCTTTTCAGTCATATCTGGAATGTGATTAGCATTTAGGTATGAAAACAAAGTAAAGAGTATTGAATTATATTAAGAACTGTAGGATACAAATAGCAACATTACAGGAGTCACACTTAGAAGTGAACATGTGAATTTGTCAGGTAAAGGATTCCTGAATGGTTAGTCAGCAAAAGTAAAGGAGAAAGGCGAAAAGGGGTAATAATACTGATAATAAATGGGGCTCCAATAGTGATACAGAAAGAGAAGAAAGACAACAAGGCTAGAATGTGGTAGTGATGGGTTATTGGCAGGGAGTATTACACTGTCATGTATTTGTATTCCATCCAGAACTACTATTAAGGGGTATAAAAGATTTATGGGAGAAGTAATTATCTTCCATCAGGAAACAGTATTCATGGAGAGGGACTGGAACCTGATAAGCAAGATATATCAGGGAAACCTTAGAAGGGGAAATATAAGAAAAGAGAGTAGATTACTGAAGAAACATGTGAGTATACTTGGAATGGAAGATGTGAAATTAGGAGGGAAACTCGGCTAGAATTTGCATATTATTCTCTAAGGTACAATAACAGGGTTATGTGGACAGAAACTATATTTTATATGATCATGGCTATTTAGCTGACAGTTTTGAAACTGATCCAATAACTATTTCAGACCGTGCACCAATAAAGACTAAGATAAAGAAATGTAGTAATCAAGTAAAATGTGACACTGACTCATTTCTTCTTATTAAAAATAATTTAAAGGAATGGGTAGTGAAAAAGATTCAAGAGTGTCTAGGGAATTTACAATCTTCTTCAGAAAGGATAGCCGAGGATTGGGTCAAAATGAAAATGAAATTTAAAAATATAGTAGAAATAAGAGAGAAAGATAAATGAGAAAGAAGTAATAGGGATTACTTAGATTATCCAAAGTTAAAGTATTACAGATGAAATGGAATCTTACAGAACAAGAAAATGAGTCATTGTTGAGTGCTAAAGGAAAACTAAGTGAGTATTAGGGTAATGTGCCTAAGTTTATAAAGGTCACTGTTAAGTATTTTTGTACAACCCCAGAGCACAAAAGCAAATAGCACAAGGACTTAGACATCAGAAAACAGAAAGGGGTGTTGCCAAGCTAAGGGAGCTTGTCACTAGAAAAAATAACTAGAGACCTTAAACAGGTATTAGAGATGTTTTGGAATTTCTATGAAAATCTGTATGTAGCAGAGGAATGGGGGGGGGGGGCAAGAAAAGATACAAATGGAAACATTTATGGCAAACTTAAATATGCCAAGGGTTAGAGGAACATGAGGCTCAAGAATCGATAGTCAATATGGGAGATGATGATGTGACACCCGTGCACTGGCCCAGCAAGGAGCCTCAATCCTCACCACTAACACCAGTGAGGGGCATCCATGTAGGGAAAAGGATAATAAATACACACACAGTAAAGTACAATTTCTCTTGAGAGCACACAGTCATTCTGGGGCTGGTTGCTCCCTTTCTCTCCAGGTCCCCAATAAAACTCCCCACTGGCACAAACAAAATGCTCAGAGCTGTCTAATTCTCTCTCTTTTAATTAATAACACAGAGCTGCTTCACATGACATCATTCTTCACACTTCTCTGGTGTTCCTCGGCTAACAGAAACTACATTTACATTCTTTACACCTGGTCAGAAACCAGAGCAATAAAGGGCATTTATACATGCAAATTCTAGTCATTAACTCTGATCTTAAAACAATAGGCAGGATGCCTCCCTCTAGACATATCGGCTGCGAATTTTGACATCAAAGACAGTCATAAAATGCTTGACTTAGCATTCTTGCAGCAGAGTGCACTGTTGTTAAATTTTTGCAGTTCAATATCCAATGCAGTCTTTTCACATTTAAGAGAACAAGCCTTTGGCTTACATTAATATTTGCAAATGACAGAATTATCTAAAGAATTCTATCTGGCTAGGCTGGCAGCTTTTACCTATCTTCCCACATCTCATACCCCCTGGAGAACTCAAGCTATTTTTTCAAGTGACCCTTGAGAAACGTTGCTTGAGAGGGTTAGGTCTATCTGAGTATACCTTACCCCATTCCCTGCCTTGAGAGCCCATCTGCATTGGCATTGCTAATCCCTCTGCGGTGCTTCACTGATATATCATATGCTTGCAACCCTAGGCTCCATCTTAGCAACTTGGCATTTTGCTGGCTGGCTCTGGTTAACCATGTTAGGAGATTGTGAACTGTCACTACAGTGACTTTTCTTCCATACAGATAAGGCTGAAGTTTCTGCAGTGTCCACACTATGGCTAGGCATTCCTTTTCTACAACTACATAGCATTCCTCGCTGGGTTGGAGCCTATGCCTGAGATAAACCACTGGGTGCTCCTCTTCCTTTGAAGAAATCTGGCTAAGTACAGCCCCCACCCCATAGTTTGAAGCATCCACCTGCACAACAAATTATTTGCTGTAATCTGGACTGGTTAACACAGAGGGTCCTCCCAAAGCTTCTTTAAGCTTCTGGAATGCTTGCTCACATGCTGTGGTCCACACTACCTTATCTGGCCTGTTCTTCCTTGTCAGATCTGTGAGGGGAGCAACTATGGTGCTATAACTGGGGATGAGCTTTCTGTAGTACCCTACTGCTAGGATATGATCTACCAGCCTCTGGAAAGTTGCTGGGGCATTTTTCATCCCAAAGGGCATCTTTGTGAACTCATACAAGCCAAAAGGAGTCACAAAGGCTGACCACTCTCAAGCACTGGGAGTCAAGGGCACCTGCCAGTAGCCCTTGGTAAGATTAATGGTTGTAAGATACTTAGCTCCACTGAGCTGCTCTAGGGCCTCATCTGTCTTAGGCATAGGGTAAGCATCTGATTCTGTGTGACTATTTAATTTCCTGTAATCCACACAGAACCTGGTGCTCCTTGTTTGGCACCAGCACCACTGGGGAGGCCTAGGGACTTTTGGACTCTTGAATCACCCCTAGTTCCAACATCTTCTGTATCTCCTTCTTCAGAGTCTGTTTGACTCTCTCAGGAACCCTATAAGGGGCCTGCCTAATAGGCCTTTGGGGTCCTGTATCCACCTGGTGCTGCACCAGGTGGGTGCACCCTGGTTTCCCAGTGAACATGTCCCCAAACTCCTGTAGCACTGCTCGGATTTCTCGAACCTGGGTAGGAGATAGCTGCTGGGACATTGCTACCCCCTTCCACTGAGGTGTCAGTCTAAGCCTCACTGAGGAAATCAGTCACCAGATTTCCCTCAGACTCCTGCTGCAATCCACTGCAAATGCTCACCACAAGGGCCTTCCTATCATGTTAAGGTTTCATCATGTTAACTTGGTACAATTTGTGCCTCTGCCTCCTGCCTAGCAGTTCCACCATGTATTTAACATCACTTACCTTTCTTACCACCTTGTTGGGTCCCTCCCAAGCTTTTGCAGCTTGTTGTGTCTGACAGGAGTGAGAACCATTACCAGCTGCCCCACAGCATACCATCTAGCTCGAGCATTCGTGTCATACCACACCTTTTTCTGTTGTTGAGCTTCTGCCAGGTTCTCCCGGGCCAAGCCCATGAGTTCCCTGAGCCTTGATCTGAGGTTTAGGACATATGCCACAACAGACTCCTTGTGAGAGTCACACTCACCTTCCCACTCATCTCGAATTAAATCTAGAGGTCCTCTCACCCTATGCTCATACAGCAACTCAAAGGGTGAAAAACTTATGGATTCCTGGGGAACCTCTCTGCAAGCAAACAACAGATGCAGCATATATTTGTCCCACTCCCTCTTAAACTGGTCTGCAAATGCCCATAGCATGGATTTGATTGTAAAGTTTAATCTCTCAACAAGACCATTAGTCTGGGGATGGTAGGGGTGGTCTTCATGTGCTTCACCCCACAGTACTTCCACAGACAAGCCTGCAGGTCTGACATGAAACTGAGACCTCTGTTAGTATTTCTTTTGGGAAACCTACCCTGCTGAAAATTTCTAACAAAGCATTCGCCACCTTTTCTGCCTCAATGGAGGACAGAGCCACTGCTCAGGGTATTGTGTAGCATAATCCACTAAAACTAGGATATACTTTTTCCCTGTGGAACTTGGGGTACTCAGAGGCCCCACAATATCCATAGCTACCCTCTGAAATGGCCCCTCAATCTCAGGCAAAGGCATCAAAGGAGCTCTCACCTTGTCTCCTGCCTTGCCCACCTTTGGCACTGCTCACAGGTCCTGCAGTAGCCTGTTACATCTCTGGAAATTCCACGCCAATAGAATTTCTGCATAATATGTGTCTTTGTACATTTTATGCCCATATGACCTACAAAGAGAATATCATGGGCTATGGCTAGAAGCACCAGATGGTAGGCTCTAGGCAGTACCAACTGCTGTACCCTCTCAACTTCTCCCCCTCCTTCAGGGGTCCACTCTCTATAAAATAACCCTTTGTCCCAGTATACAGAGTCCCCCTTCCCTTGAGAATCAGGTGCCTCCCCAGTTACCTGCCTCAGGCCTTGTAATGTAGGGTCTGAGAGCTGAGCTTGTCTCAACTCTCTCTTTGTAACCCTTCACAGCTCCCCTTCCACAGGAAGTCTGGCATCCTCTGACAGTGGTGCCTCACTGTCAGCCTTGGTACTAATACTCACCTCTGCCTTTGCAGTCAGTCTGCCCAAGGGAACTTTAGTACCCACAAGCAGCTGTGGCTCACCTTCAGTTTTACTGCTACAGAGTAGCTCCCTCCCTGAAGTAACCACCTCACCAGTCCTGGCTGCAAGTATGCAGTCTGTCTAGATCTCCCCAGGCTACCAGACTCACATGCTTATCTCCTAGCCTGAATGCGTGTAACTGCATAAGCACTTGGTACTGCCTCATCCAAATCCTTCCCTATCAGGACATCTGCAGGATGGTAGTTTGGTACCCTTGTTGTCTCAAGACAACCTACTATTGGCATTTTGTCTTTCCCACTTACTGGCTCTCTCACCTTTTGTTTCCCACCTTGGCTCCATGGACATCTGTATGCCACATGGCCCCACTGGTTGCATTCAAGACATTTAACCTTTGGTCCTGGACATGTACCTGGACTAGTGGTTTCCCCTGCTAATGGCAGATTCTGTTGGGGCCGTATGTGCTGCCCACCATGGTTTCCTTTAGACCCATGAGCAGTACTGGGGTCCCTTTCCTGTGCAGGGATGCCCTGCTTGCTAGGTATAGGTCTCCCTTCTTCCCCAACTCATCTGAAGTAGCACACTGTCTATCAGCTAACCAGATGCTCATGTCCTCAGGCAAAGTGCTAAGGGCTTGTTCTCTCATCAAAAGGTCTACCAGCCCTTCAAAAGTGGTGACCTGACACGCACTCACCCACCTATGAAAATAAGTGCTCAGTTCAGCAACATATTCACACACACTTTCACCTGCCTTGTGTCTATGCTCATGAAACTTTTTCCTATACGTTTCAGGTGTTAGCTTAAAACATTCTAACAAGTGATTTTTAACAGCAATGTAATCAAAATATTTACAACCAGCAAGTTTAGACAACACAGTTACAGCTTTACCATGGAGTAAGGGGGTCAGTAACCATACCCAGAGCCTTTGGTCAACATCTTATTGTTTACATACCCTCTCAAACATACGAATGAAACTATGAAAATTATCCCCCTTTTTAACTGCAGAAGAAATTTACTGAACTTTTGTGCTTCTGGGGTCCAGTTACTCCCTTCCCCATTATCTCCATGACTCTGGTGAAGAGTCAGCATCTCCTTCTCATGCTGCCGCTGCCTCTCCTTTTCCTCAGCTTCCAGGCATAGCAGATTTTCATTCTCATCAGCCTGTAGACGTCTCAGTCTCTCAGCTGCTTCTATTTCCAAATGCCTGGCCTCCAACTCAAGTATCTTTCACTCCAGATTTTTTTAAGTCCTCTGCATAAAGGTTGAGCTGTCCATTCTCTGAGTGTGGTATATATCTACTGCCAGTCTCCTCCTGGTTGCTGTTTTCTGATGCAGCTGTGACCAAAGCTGCAATCATGTCTGCCTTAGTCAGGTTTCCATGCACCAGTCCCCTCGCCTGGCATATCTCAGTCAGCTGGCTCCTTGTCAGCTTTCCGTACTCTTCTGCTGACATGCTGCCTGCTCTCCCTGACTAACTAAGCTAACAAAAGAAATAAAACAATTGGGATCTGAACTCTGAGAATTCACTGTGTGGCTGATTTAGAGTACAAAACACCTTTAATGGTCACTGCACACAAGCTACAGAAATTCACTTTACCTACACCACTGCAAGCCAATTAGTATCTGCCAAACAATTAATATGTGGTGTGGATATCCCACCACTGCCAAACAGTTAATATGTGATGCCCGTGCACTGGCCCAGTAATCATGGAGCCTCAATCCTCACCACTAACACCAGTGAGGGGTGTCCATGTAGGAAAAAGGATAATAAATACACACACAGTAAAGTACAATTCCCCTTAAGAGCACACAGAGATCACAGTCAGTCTGGGGCTGGTTTCTCCCTTTCTCTCCAGGTCCCAAATAAAACTCCCCACTGGTGCAGCTATAGGGTCCAGATCTCAGCCTAGTGGGCAAGCTAAAACCTCCAGCACTCTCTCTGTCCAACCAGTGCTTCATGTGCCTGCCCAAGCAGATGGCACACACACTTTGAGATAAGAGTTGTATACAACCACACAGACACTCCTGGGGAAGGCTGGCACAGGTTCTCCAGCTATGTGCCTTTTCTGCCCAGTCTTAAAGGTAGTACCAGCTGCCACCACCCACTAATATTTATCAGCTACTCGAAGGCCCTTAAAAGGGTGCCCAATTATTACTGTGCAATATTATTACCAAAATGTTAAGTGTGACTATACAGTCAACAGTCAAGGCTTATTAGCAT
>NC_056736.1:330057203-330109703 GCF_019279795.1 Protopterus annectens
AGCATACTATGCTTAGGCTTGTTAGCATTTTTGGCACTACGGGTAGTTTCTAACACTATATGATGCAAATGTTCCTTTCTGGTCAAAAATGAACAGCAAACTGTTCTGATTATAGTTGCTTCAGATAATACGTTTTTCTTTTCCAGTGAAGCATAGCTTCCAGTTACCAAGGATACAGAAGGACCCTGTTAAAAATGAAGAAATTAATATGTCATTGCATGTTCTCAAAACTCCAGTCTAACCATATGCCAACATTTCTAGTCTAACAATGTTTACCTTCAGATTTTGTGTAGGTAAACAGACAATATTCCTCACAATACACTCTGATATTATTAACCTAAACCACCCACATATGCCTTTCTGTCCTGTGATTCAGCATTAAGCACCAAACTACCTCAGTCGTAATCTTACCCAGACTTTGGGTCAGACTGATGTCTCGGACAACTTGCAGTTCCACAGACCAGTGAGTAAAAGCCTCCCACATAGTCCTTTTATACTTCACTTAATTTTGCAATAACATTCATTCTACCAAAACTGAAAAAGAAGCCGGAATAACTAACGTTCTTCACAACAAGACACCACAATAATTTTTCTCTTCAGTAATCATATAATTTATCTTCAGTTCACAAATTATTTTTCAGTATATTTCACTTAGCTATTAAGTACCTCCCCCTTGTTACTATTGTCTGATCCAGTACTCTAGACAGCCAACAGTTCTAGGTGTGGCAAGATGTTTAGTGAAACAACAATTAACTAGCTGCCAAGAATAATGCCAAGCCATTTGCCAGCCAGCACAACAAAAAAAGGAAACTCTTTCTCTACTGAAAACTGCTCTGTAGATAACCTCACTGCAGTCAGAAGGTAACAGAAGAAAAATAATTTGTTCTACTATCAAATGTGGCCTTTTACACAATACAGCTTCATGATTGTTCACATGATACATAGTTTTTCCATCTTAAAATAGCTTTCTGGTCCTGCCTGTTCAGTTGTGCAAAGTTATTGTGCAAGTCATATGGCGACATTACACTTTTGAGTTCCCCTTAGACTTTAATGCACATAATGCACTTATGGGTGCAAAAGCTGATGTTAAGTGTCAGCCTTTTCTTCTTCAAAGGATGTGTGTATGTGTGTGCTTGTGTGTGTGCATGTTTATACACACATACACACACACACACACACACACACACACATATATATATATATATATAGATATATATATATATATATATATATAGATATATATATATATATATATATATTTATATATATGGGTCTACTTCAGTAGACTGAAACCCACTTACCTAACCTTAACTAGCAATGACCCCATGTGGAATAGGCTTTTTAGTAGCATTATGCAATGAGGACGACCTAACCCAAAAGGAGAGAAAAGTAACGACATTTGCATTCTAACTTATACTTAGGATTTCAATACAAGTAAAGCCATTATTAAGGAGAACTGGGCCATCCTTGGATGTAAATGCTAGAGTAACACCTTATCCAAACACTAATACCCCAAACATTCTGGTTTTAAATTTATCACTCTGGACTGTGTGGAGATGGATGAGCTTGATGGGGACAGCACTGGCGTGTTGAAATAGAAAGAACTATGCTGGCAGTTGAAGTTAAATGCATTCAGAAAACCAGAACTCAACTATTATTGCTCTATTGAGACTGTGTTGAATTTATGTAAGCTGCTACAAAATCTGTAAAGTTTTTGTTAGGGAAAAATTTTTCAGGAATATTTTTATGTACTAAAAATTTACTACATAATAATAAAAATCAAAATGATGTGTAGAATGTATATATATATATATATATATATATATATATATATATATACATATACATATATTTAGTTACTTTAACCTCCATTTGGCTTTGATTATATTCATTACATCACACCAGACATTTAAATGGTAAATTCAAAGCACACATTGTTTCATGCTGCCAATACCATGTATTATTGGTATAATTCTCCTATTTACCATACTAGTCAATGGTCATGCACACACCTGCACACTTGTATACATTACTAGATTACTTCATCCACTGTTTTCTGCATTTTTGTGGGGCTTTCTACTAGTTTTCATTGTAAAAATGTTTTTAGGAGCTGAAAACATGAACACTGTAATGACAGTTTTTTTTTTGTTTTTTTTTTTTGCAAAGCACTGGCATTTTTTCTGAACTGTTAATAACTTATTTTTATGCACACTAATATACATTAATGGATATTTACTAGATAGCATTAGACAGATATATTTTTAAATGTGTAGTGCTCTAGTTTGATTATGTTTACAGTTAGGTAGCTATACATTTTCCTTGATTTTAGTTCTTGTCACAGACCCGATGAAGGCTTTATTTCATTAGTTAGCTGTAAGTGAGTTTAGTTAAAAATCTTTTTATGTATATATTTTTATGTAGCTGTTATGTTTTTCTTAATACCTGATCTTGGAATGTGGGTTGCAAATAGATAGGTAGTGTTTTCCTTAACTGGGATTTAGTTTGATCTAATCGGTAGTAGTATATGGTGGTGGGTACTTGCTATTCTAAAATGCTTTAAAATGCTCTTTTATGGCCTTGTTTACATTGTTTGCCATGAATAGGCTGGTCTAATGTTAAACAATACATATATTTTCCAGACCTACTTCTAAGTATATAAAAGGTAATATGTTTAACATTGTTAAAATATTTCTGATTTTTTTTTGTTACTGAGGATTGCTTGTCTGTGACGAATAATGGGTTGTTGGTTTGGAGCACTACAAAGGTTTCCAGATTTTTTGAAATTATTGTGACTAAGCTCATCAACAAAGTTTTAAAAACACTAGTTTCTCTGTTTTTTATTTTTTCCCCAACACTCTTGTTGATGAGGTTGGAACTAGGCAGATTCCTGTGCTTGTTCATTTTTATAAATACTTAATTTATCAGGTCTCCATACCATGATGTCTTCCATTTAGTGCTTTAGTGTACATTAATGTTTCATATTAATTTGACTAGGATATGCAGTTTTGTAGCTGTAGAAATATGTAGTATTATTTGCAGTGGTGTTATTTGTTTTTGGTAATGGTGAGAGTAAGACATATGTAGCTATGTTCATTTTTTTTTCTTTTTTTCTCTTAAGAACTTAGTAAGGAATTTTCTTCAACTAGATCTTTTATTTATCTCTTTTTATATTTTTTGATCGGTAGATGTGTATATTTAATTCAGTTTAACTGTCATAGTAGATACTAGTGAGTACATTAATGACAAGCTAGAGTGGTTTATTATTTCATTTTATTTTATTTAGCTTTTCGTATTTGTCTTGAGTGTATGTAGTGACTTACTGATGATTGTTTACATTCTGATTTGCTGGTTTAGCTTTTTTTTTCAAAAAGTGCTACTTTTTTAACAGTTTATCTTAACTTTAGGATTTTTATTGACTTATCTATTGTTATCTGTAGTTGATGTATCTGTGTTGTCTATTTTTGATGTATCTGTGATATCTGTATTTGACTGGGTGATGAGTAATGTTTTTTGGGGTGAAGTGTTTGTGTATTTTGAGCTGTCATTCCTTTGGTTAATTTAACTTATCCCCCTACTGAACAGAAAGGGAGAAACTGAGCAGAGATTATATACAGACGGCATCAAGGTACCTTTATTCTAACTTGGGTACAGTTCTGACATCTCACCATTCTCACTGTGGAGTTTTGCATGCTCTCCGCATGTCTGTTTGAATTTTTTCCAGATATTCCAGTTTGATCCAACCTCCTCAAAACATGCTGGTTGACTGCTAACATTAAATTGTCTAAATATATGTTGCATTTACCCTTGCCCCTATGGAACAGGTCATGGACGGGGTCCAAGAAGAACCAGTTACCTTACCAAGCTAAAAATAAATTACAAAACTGAAATGTAACCAAAACTCAAGCCTTTTTCTTGGCTGTTCCTAAATGACCCCTCAAAATGTCACTGTTCTAATTTCTTACAAGTGGCCTAAAAGGTTTTGGAACTAATAATTGATTCATAATATTTCTATTGCTTTAGTTACTCTATATTTTAGGTCATCTCTTAGCTCAAAGTAGGGGTATGTAGCAGGGCTGTTCCATTCTCCTGGTTCCCACCTACTTTATTTTGTCTAACTATATTTAGGGTATTAAAACAACAGCAAGCAAGATGTATATATATAAACAACAAAGACTATCAAGTGAGTCCATGTGCTCCTTTCCTAGAATATTTAGAGAGACTGGTATGGAGATGTTTAATCGGAATGGAGAAAATAGCAACCGTTCCAGTAATTTGCCTAATGACACTGGCACAACAATGATAAAGAATGTAGTACCAGAAGCCACAGGAGACTCAGGCTTTGGTATTATAAAGAAATGGGAAAATTCCAGGAAGAGAACTACTACCAATCCTTTTGCTATGGTAGGCAAAAAGAACATTATTTCAGATAATCCAGATGTACAGGATTTGTGTTCTAAACTTGAAAGATTGATTTTTAAAGAAACATCTACTTTCTACAATATTGGCAGTCTTGAAAGATATATTGAACTGGATATAACACCTAGAGGGTTAAGGTCTATTAAGAATCCATCAACACCATTTGACCTTACTAATGAAGTAGAAGTTAAATTTCATGAACGATGGATAGCAGCTGCACATCGGTGCAGTTTAGAATGGGTGTCAATTTTAATTGAAAGAGACAATATGAAAAAGAGAAACTTGTAGTTGAAACCAAACAAGTTTGTGAACAACTGGTAAATATTACATCAAATTCTACATTAGAGAATTTTCTCTCAGGCATTAACACCAAATTAAATAGTTATGAAAAAGATCTGGTAGAAAGAAAAAATCTAAACTAACTAGAGACATTAGAGACTATGACCACAAGAGGGCGTTTGTATTTCCTAGCTATCAAAGAAACAGGAGAAAGAGTGTCTCTTTTCAAAAGGAAATCCTGCTTCAGAAAAATATGCCAGTAAGAACTTCCTGTCTGGTGAAAGTGGAGCGTCTTCATGGGAAGAAGATGACAGAGAAACTTTTCCTAGACTGCCAGTTGCAGCAAACCCAGAAGCATTTCATAAAACCTACTCAGAATCGAATGGACATTATACCAATACCAGGAAAAGGGGCTGGAACAATCCAGAACGCCAGAGAGACTCGGGCGATGGACAACATAAGAAAGGTAGATGGACATAACTTACATAGTAATTATGTTGTTAACTTGTCCAGTTACAAACTAGACAAGATAGAAATGTCTGTTTTAGAGAAGGGTTTAAAATTTGTCCCCACATGCTTACCCAAAAAGTATGAGGTTAAAACTGAATTGTTCCAACTATGCCGAAAAAATGCATTTAAAGGAACACTTCTTTAGATTAAATAAAGCAACTGAGTTAGATACTAACTGTGATGTTTTACTTTCATTAGATAGTGAAACAGAAAGTGAAGAAAGTTTTTATTCATGTGCATCGGGTAGTGAAGATGAAAATAATGCTTATGACTTATTAAATACACATATGCTTAAAGATAATAACTATTTCTTACCTCCATGTAAAAATTCTAATATAGTACGTTTTGAATCTCTACTGAATACAATGTTAGAAAAGGAAATAGAGAGCTTTATGAATAAAAAGCATACTTATAATCTAACAAAATTGGAATGGGAAAAGCTGCAACAACTGAGTAAAAACTGTAATATAGTCTTTAAACAAGCAGACAAAGGGGGAAAATTAGTTATATTAAATTCTCATGATTATTATAGTATGTGTATGCAACATCTAGATAACAACAATGTATATTGTAAAACTAACATTAATCAGCTATGTCAAGCAGAAAAAGATTTTGAAAAATTATTACAGAAAGGTGTGAGATTACACTATCTAAGTCAAATGGATATAAATAGAAAAATAAATGTAAAGAACAGAAAAATTGCAAAATTCTTTTGCCTACCTAAAATTCATAAAGATCTGAACCGACCACCTGGTCGGCCTATTGTGTCAGCTTTTGGATATTTTACTTATAATCTTTGCACCATGTTACATGAAATATTGATAAAGAAAGTTCTGTTGTTACCTTCTTATATACAAGATTCATATGATTTCCTAAGGAAAATAAAAGATATATATTGGGGTGAAAATATGTACTTTATTACGGTGGATGTAGAGAGTCTCTACACCAATATTTCCCATATTTTGGGCTTGGAAGCTATAAAATTCTTTTTGAATGATAGTCCTAAAACATATTATGTCCTGGAACTGGTAGAATTCTGCTTGAAAAATAATTCTTTTGAATTTAATGGCACTGTTTATAGACAAGTTACAGGTACTGCTATGGGGGCAGCGTTTGCACCAGCCTATGCTAACCTGTTTATGGGGCTATTTGAAAATGAACACCTTTATAGGTTGCCTTTCTTTCAAAATAATGTTTTAAGGTATTTTAGATTTATTGATGACCTAATTTTCATTTGTCATGGGGATTGGGATACATCAGATAACTTCATTGATGAATTAAATAATAACAGATTTGGTATAAAATTTAGTGACATACAAAAAGGAAATCAGGTTAACTTCTTGGATATTTCGCTTAGGGGCAATAATGGCTTTCCCATATATACTAGTATTCATAGAAAATTTGATGAAATAAGCTGGAAAATGTGGGGAGATAGTTGCCATCCCCCCCATACGTTGTCAGCCATCCCCTATGGGAAATTTTGAGAATAAAAAGACTCAATTCTGATATTGATATGGCCTTTAGGGAGGCCTATAAAGTGGCCGAGATATTCAAAACTAGAGGGTATAACCCAGATGATGTAGAAAATAGCTTGCATAGAGCCTTTAAACAGAGTAAGGGCACTATTAGACAAAATAACTATGAAAGTAGCAATAAATATGGGACTGAACAGGAGAGAATGTTTTTTGTTACAAAGTACACTAACTTCTCTATGATTGGTAATAAAATCATTATGGAATATTGGAATTTTATTAAAAAAGATATAACATCACTGAAAAATATAAAATTAATGACATCATATAGAAAGGGGAAAAATATACAGGACTTTCTGATACACAGCATTTATAAAAAGCCTTGTACTAATGAATTAAATGTTGTGAAGAATTTGGGAACATTCCCTTGTGGAAAATGTGCTATATGTAAACATGTTGTAAATGAAGTGAATAAAATAAATGGCAAAATTTTTGATACAAAAGGCAAATATACATGTATGAGCAAAGGTGTTGTGTATGTCATATTCTGTGATTGTAACAAATATTATATTGGAGAAACAAAAGAATGCTAGCAGATAGGATAAAAGAACATATTAGAGATGTTAAAAATAATAAAATTACTAGTCCTATTGCTGAGCATTTTAACTCAGTACACCATGGAAATATTGAGAATATAAAAGTGTCTGTTCTGGAACATGTTCCATTATATTATAATGATGTTGATAGGCAAAAAAATATGTTAAGACAAAAGGAATGCATTTTGATTATGAAATTTGGGACTTTGCATCCACATGGAATGAACAGAGAATGTAACTGGCAATGTCTTGTTTAAGACTATGACTTTAAATATATTCAAGCTATGTGATTTGATAGTTTAATTATGTAATTGATTGATTACTTGTTTTTTGTATATATTGCAAGTGTTTTATGAGTTTTACTGTTTTACTCTGTAAAGGCTGTTGGCCGAGGCGCTAGAGAAGGAACTGTTCAACGAAATAAATTTTATTGGAAGGTAGAGCTGGGACTCACTGATAGTCTTTGTTGTTTATATATATTTAGGGTATTGTTTTCCTACTCAGCTTCCTTAAAAATGTATAAAATCGTATAGCTTATCTGGAGTCAAGCAAGGCAGTAGTTTTCATAGTTTTCTGATGCTGTGTGGAGGCCATGGTCTCTTCTTCTACAAATACAGATACAATGTTTACCCCTTCACCTACTTCATCCCCTATTAGGTGCAACTCCTTAAAATAACTCAGAACCAAAAGAGCATTCACTGTACACTGCTGTTGAAAATTAAATCAATCCAAAATGTTATTCTTCAAAACTCTTTAATGCCATAAAATAAGAGTGATCACTTTTTCTTTCATAACATTCTGCTTCATCAGACTTAGCAGTCCCACATTGTAGCATATTTAAGTCAGAGAGCATCTGTTCTGTCTCACTCTGATTATAATCCCTTTCTAAAAATTCTTCTTTCATGGCTTTCAAATGTCATTCAAAACATTGCTGTTCATTATTCAAACAAAATATTCTCATACTTTGGCCTCTAATTATATTATGATATATATAGGGTGGGTGTAGGCTCTGTCTGTGTGGGTCAAGATTTTTATGACACACTTTTCTGTATCTGCTTGTGATGATTTTATTAATCCCTTATTTAAGTAATATTGTGAAGACCAATGACAAAAAATTGTAAAAGAATCCCACCGATATTCTAAGATCGACTTCCAATGAGATATTGGACTTAGCAAAAAATATCAATAAGGAAAGGAATTCAGTCATTTTTTTTCTTGGAAGAATTAAATTATGTTAAATACTTAGTATTCAACAATGATAAAATCATACTTCCTAATTAGCTGAAAAGATAAATGCTTGACAGAATACAGGAATTACATCTAGAAGTACTAGAGTGTAAAGAAGATGCGATAACTACCTAGTAGTACTCAAGAATACCAACTCAGATAGAAATACTAGTGCAAAACTGTGCCTCATTGGCACTAAAACAACACTTTTTTTTTAATTATCATTTGCTGCATAGGCAAACTTCAATTTTCTAATAATTGCTTTTTTGACAGCAACCAGAATTCAGCTTAACAAGGCCTTCCCATGTCTAGGCAGTTCAGATCCAGTATCTCAGCTAAAAAAAAAATAATTTCCTTAGTTGCACTCATTGCTCACCCAGTATTCCTGACAGAGTACACTATAGGGAATTTTTAAAGTCTACCATACTAACTCAACACACTCCAAAAACATATGTGCCAAGTAACCTCTTTTTTCACCATGACCCTTCCGACATTTGCCACCTACCTGAAGAAAAATTCTTTGAAGTCTGCTTGGTGTATAAAAGTATCTATGCAAACATTTCCAGGCAAAAGTTTTTAAATCTTCTAGACTTTGTTACATATTTGGGTTCCATACATATGTCCTCCCATTGTTGCTTTATGAATTGTATATCTAATCTCTGTTCCCAGTTTTTTCTGACCTCTTCTGATTGATTCCTATGGTTATCATACAATGTTTTATATGCCATACCAATTATCCATATTTTAACAGCAGCTTCTGTTCCAGATTCATTTAAAATCTCAACCAGTGTAGGATATATAGTTAAGATTCCCCTATCCCTTTCTCTTTGTCTATGCTAGGATATCAATCTCTGATAGGGAAGGCAATGCCTAGCCTGCAATCCAAATGTGTTCTTGGCCTCTTCCCATTCTAAAATGCAGAAATCAAATCCAAGGGTCTAGAAAGTACAACCTGCTCTTTAATTCACCTTAGAAAACCATATAAAATCCAAATGTACAAATGTGCTAAAAAGTTTAAAATCCTATATTTCCACAAATGCTTTCATCTCTGAACATTCAGAGACTTTATCAAAATAATAAAAAACCATCATACATTATTTAAATATCCGCTGCCCACCATTTTCAGCTAATAGAAACTTAGTGCATATGGTGATGTTAAAGTAACACTAGCTTACTTTTTCATAATGACAGAATCATTACCAAAAGGATAGTTTTTTTTACTTCTCATTGCGTAAAATTAAGTAAAATTAAACTCCCCAAGTTATTCAAAATAATTTTGTTTGAACATATATACCTCATTATATTCCTAATAGAAGTTCCTGATGTTAATTCACATATAGAATTTTAACAGCAATTCATTCATCTATCTAGTGCCTTTAATTTCAAAAGACATACCATTGAAAAAGTGTCATTAATACCTGGCCACTGAGTTGCATTTGTTCTTAATTGCCACAATGCTTCCTGTCTTTCAAGTTGCAATGGCCAAAGGTTGCCTTTTGAATCAAGTTGTAAAACCTCTATTATAGTAAACTTAAATGTATGTCCAGAAAATTTGTTGCAATGTTTGGCCAACACGTTAGTGTCTTTATTCTATTATCTTTCAATCTGTAATTATTTGCTCCCAACACCTTGGTTACTTTGCCTGCTTCCTCCAGTAAATTCCAGCCCCTCTTGTCTATTCTGTGTAACCTAACTGTAGTCATCCTTATTGGCAGAATCTCCTTCTCTATTCATATGTTGGCTTAGTTCTTAGTATACTTTCTGCTAATTTATGAATATAATATTCTGTATGACTAGTCTTATTCTCCATAAAGATCTGCATACAAAACCCCATTCTTCCTCTATTTCTTGAATTAGCCCCCTGCTTCATCATCATTTCTTTCCACTTTGAATTGTAGCTTTCTGCTTGTGTTATGTGTAAGGGCCTTAACTGTGTAGCTCTCAAGAATCCCTTCAAATCAGGTAATCCTAAACCTCCTTGTTCTTTTTGGAAAATCAATATCCCACTTGACTCTTATCCTCTTCTTCTCCCAAATAAAAATCCTTCAACTCTTCGTTAACTATTGTCCAGAACCTTTCCTCTAGTTGATAAAAATATGCCTGACCTGTATATAAAACTAAAGGGACTAAAACAATCTTTACTGCTTGCATCTTGGTATCCTTATACAAAAGCAAGAACTTCCAATTTCTTGCTTTTTGTATTATCTTTTGTTTAGTCTGTTCCCAGATATCCTTAGCTGACATAACTGAATCTTTTTTTATCCATACTAGTAGAAACTTCATTTTATCATGTCCCTATAAATATGGGTATTGCTGGACCATTTCATATATGGGAACATAGTTTATAGCTATAACCTTTATTTTCATTAATTTTATATCACACAACAGTGGAACTATTGCAGAATATTCCGCAATACTGAGATGTCCTTTTCTGGTTCCATCAGGTACAAAATAATATCATCTGCAAATGAAGACAACTTTTCCTGAATATCATACCAATTTTCTTCACATGTGGTTCCAAATATAATGCAAATAAAGGGGTTAAAGGAGACCCTTGTCTGGTTCCTCTGTTCAGACACAAGAGGAACCCTCTCAATTTCATGTTTACCTCTAATCCCTCATATATCTTTTTAATTAACCTATTACTGTATCAGGAAATGCAAATGCTTCCATTGTCCTACTCATAAAATCCCAGCTTACTTTGTCAAATGTTTTCTCTGCATTAAGGCCCACCAATAACAGAGGTATTTTCTTATATTCTGCTTCCCTCTGGATCATCATTGTTTTGTTAATGTTGTCAAATGCATCCCACCCCCCAAAAAAGCCACAGTGATCCATATCTATCACTTTTGGCAAAACCATTGCAATTGTATTAGTACAGGTATAAACACTTTTTAATCATGGTTTAAAATTGAAATGGGTCTGTATGAAGCTAGGTCTTATGGGTCTTTACTGCCCTTAGGTAATATAGCTTCCACAGCTTTGCTCCAAGATGTTGGTTCTTCCCTCCATTTAAAATACTGTTAAATAAAATCTTCCAGATATGTATCACTTTCTTCCCTCCTACCTTTCAAACTTCCACTAAAATACCATTTATTCCTGGTGACTTTCCTGTAGATTGGTTATACATCACCATTTTTATCTATTCTCCTCCAACCTTGGCCATTAGTTGTTCAGGTTCATTTACTTCTACCATTGGCATATTTAAGTCTTCCATAATATTTCCATTTGTGTTTTTTCTTGATTTCCCTACTTCTATGCTTTATACAAATTTTCATAAAATTTCTGAAATATCACTAAAATATCTACAGGATGTCTAGTTATTTTTCATTGTTTCTACTTTCTGCTGTGTAAGTCATTATGTGAAAGTTTTTGTGCTCTGAAGTTATTATCTAAAAGCAGTTTCTTAACAGCAACATTTCTGGACTCATGCATATTATCCAGATACTCTTTTGTTTTCCTCATTAGCACTCTGGATCTGATCCTCTTTTTGTTCTGTGAGATTCCTCTTATTTTGCAATACTTTAACCTTTGTCAACCCCTCTAAATAATTACTAATAGTGCTTAGCTATATCTCTTTCTCTTTAATTTGTACCATTTTTAAACACAATTTTCATTTTAACCACAAGAACGTGCGCGCACACTCACACACACACACACACACACACACACACACACACACACACACACACACACACACTATAACTTCTGAAGATATTTCTATCTTTCCTAATAACTCTCAAATAATTTCTACTGCCCATTCCTTAAATTCTTCTCTTTTTAACAGGTTGGTGGAAAAGCACCAGTGTCTCACTTTTAGTTCATTACCCTGCATCTTTATTTTAGTTTTTATTGGTGCATGAGCTGAAGTAGTTATCGGATGTGTGTCAAAAGTTTCAATCAACTGCAAAGCTTCTTGTGAAATATAATTTCTATCTAGTCCAGCCTAGTGGGGAATAGAATGAAAATTCTGTCTGAGATCCTACCACTGAATTTACATCTTCTGTACCAAATATTTTTATAAACCTCTTCAGAAATCTACCCTCTTTCATTACATTTTCCATTCTAGGTCTCATGATTCATCCTGATTATTGCAAAGCAAGTTCAGACCCCAACTATAAGTAATATTCCCTGTTGAAAGGTGATTATTTCTCCCCAAAAAATTTAAACTCCACAATAGCAGTTTTCAGTAGAATATAAATGCATGCCCGTGTAATCCTCCTCTCTTGCCAATAGCCCTTTACTACCACAAATCTACCATTATTGTCTTTTTACACTTCTATCACTATTGGAGTCCCTCTAGTAATTAATGTCATTAATTCCCTTTTCCTTTTTTCCTGTTATTTTGTTTAATATCCATCCTGAAATCTTTTCTGTTCAAATTCGCATGCTTAATCTTTCCAAATGTTTCTGCTGCTGCATTGCTATTTGCATTCTGCATTTCTTAATGTAATTCAGTACTCTTTCTTTTTTTTCTATACCTTCAAACATATTTATGTTCCAAGATAATATGGATATGATAAAAAGCTTTGCCCCACCTATTATACATGACAATATTTCTGAATGTGTATTACCAACTTCTGTGTTGCATGCACAAACTAATGTCTGGCAGTCTGATCTTTAATAGAGTTGTATCTTTTCATTATAATTTGAACTTATGTCACATTTTTCAAAACTTTTTGTTTTACCCTCAAACAAAAAAAAACTAAATGCATTTTTCAAAACACCCTCATCCCTTAATAACTTAGAACTAACATACTATGTATATGTTTAAAAAAATGAAGTTTAATTGTCCAAGTGGGAACAACTGCCCCAAATCAACAACTATAACTGCAGGCATTACCTAACCCAAAGTTAAGGTTAACCATTCTAAAGTAAATGCTACAGCCTGCATTCCCACTTACACTGATTGTTGTCTGTTATTTTCGTATATCTCTTTCATTCCAAGATGTGAAAACAGCTTGTATGCTTTCAGAAAACATTAACTTTTAGAGCAAACTTTAAATAACACAAAATTGTACATTTTTTTTATTAAATGCATTTAAGTATTAAGGCTGCTAGGGAGACTGCTATCTCTTATTCACTTCCCATAATTTCAAACTTTATTTTTCACTGCACCTTTAAATATTACTTTTCCTTCAGCAAAGAATGCTCAAACCTCTCAAGATGTATTGTTTTCGGAAAAGTACTCAGCAATAAATCTTTGTAAATTTCTCTCAGAAGAAAATGTACAACTTATTCAGCTGCAGACATCTTGACTTCCACTCAACATTTGAAAATAAAAAAAAAGCCAATATCTTTGCAGATGTAAGACACAACATTTTTTTCATGGCTTTTGTTATTTTGTCTAATTTTTAAAGCCTGCTTCCTTACAAAAAACTTGCTCATAGCTAAAACTATGGGCATTAATCTAAACATTCACCCTTTTAAAAATCTCAGAAAATATCTTAATTCTACATATAATATAATTAGTGCAATTTTTAGCCAAATCCACCCATACAGCCCAAGATCACAGCATATTAACAGTAAACTTGTTTTTGTCTAACCATTCTTCTCTTGTTTTATTGTAAAGCCTATATTTAAAAAAGTACTTGTGCACTTTAATGTCTTTAACACATACAACAGTCACTGAAAAGACACCCCCATTTAAAATACCCCTGATTACACACTACACAAAACTGCTTTACTATATGTGACATGCACCTTGTATCATGAAATGTTTTATAAAAATACTAATAAGAAAAAAAATCTTTTACTTAGTAACTTTTTTCCCTGTTTAGTGTCCTAAACATTCATGACATAAAGTGAAGAGTATTCTTTATAGTCCACCCACAAGTTTAACAAAAACAAAAGTCCAGTCTTTTCAGCCACTTTTTCTTGCATATTTCACAAATGTGATTGATGCTTTATAGTCCTCCATTTATGCACTAATTTCAATGTTTCTGTTCTCCTTTCTGTTTATATCTAGCTCCCAACCAAACCCTTTTTCAAGTCCAAGGTACTTCTGATTCTTTTAGAAAACGTCTGTGCTTTTTTCTGTCTCTCAAGCATTTTCCTTTCGAACACTGGAAAAGGTTTCATTATCAAAGCCTTTCTATGAATTTTAATGTCAGAAGAATGAGAAGCAGAGCCCAGTCTGCTTGCTGGTTCATATTTTGTTAGATGAACCTTTTATTTCCTCCTTAGTCTGTCCATGATTCTCCAGGATAAAATACTCTGAAGACAGCTGGATACAGCAGTTTGAATCATACTTGCCTCTCGACTTTCCCTGATTGCTGGGATATATTTTTTTCTGTTATGCCTGGTGTACAGTGAATTATCATTGTCTACTGATACTCTGTTCTCATATTTTTAATACTTTGCCCATCTGCCACAGTTTTGTTATGAAAAACTCTTTCTCCTGGTATGACTGCATCTTCACAAATAAAGGTCTTGACTGCTTTCTCATGGCCAGGTTTAGAGCATACACTAACTGTGATCCTTCATTAAACAAATCCTGCTATGGAATACCTGTCCATTTGCTTATTTGTGCCTTCATAACATTAATACAGTTTGTTTATTTATTTATTTGACATTTATTTACTGGGGTAGTCTGACTGGGTCTACAGAACCCATTTTCAGCAGAGGCCCGGGGAGAAAAGCTCCACATACAGTACAATACAAATACAGTATAATCCAATACAATACAAATGACATTAGAAATAATATACAAAAATAAGTTGAAAGAACAAACTGTGTTACAAGATGTTGTAAAATATCACTATACATCTAGACAATTCTATAGAGATAAAATATTACAGACAATAATATTTACTCTCACCATACATGATGTAGATAGTGTCCAAAATAATAGTACATAGGTAGGGCAATGTGTGACATTGACTGTTACAGTACATGAAAAATAGAATGTTGGTTTCAGTTAGGAAAATAATAGCCAGAAAGTTAGTGATGCAGAAAGATAGTGAGAGAGTCAAGAAGCATAGAAGCAATACAGCCTGAGCAGTAGCTTAAGGATATAGTATAGAAACAGAGAAGGAGTTAGAATCTTGCAGACTGTGAGGGATTGAAATGTGACAGAAGAGGAGGGTGAGGCTAGTGTGGAAGAAGAGGAAGAGCTGAGCATTAGCAGGCTTTATACAGGAGCAGAGACATGAATTTCTGAGATGATTTTTTAAAAAGACTTTGAAACGGGTTAGGCCAGGCATAGACCTGGCAGCTAGAGGTAGTGAATTCCAAAGTATAGAGACAGTATGAATACAGGGAGTGACCAGGTTTTCTTGTGGGTTTTGAAATAGCTAAGAAAGTTTTATCTTCTGATTGTAGGGATCGATTTGGTGTGTAAGATGTGACTAGATTGGCTAGTGCAAGCCAGGCAGTAGGCTTGAAAATAAGGTTGTGCAAGGTGAATAGCTGAATAAAGGCAAGTTGGTTGGGGAGTTCAAGTCAGTTTAAATCTAGGAGTGGTTTACAGTGGTGTGTGTGATATTTAGAGTTTCTGGCAACCTTTGCAACTTTGTTGTAGCACTGTTCTATCCTGCTTAGGGTAGAAGTTTGTAAGTTAGTCAGGATAGGGGCACCATAAAGAAGGGAGGGAAGTAAAAATGTTTTTGCAAGGGTAGTTTTGCTTGCTGCAGTAAACAAATGTTTGTTTCTATATAAGAGTCCCAGGTTTTGATGAGTGTTCTTTATATTTTGGTGTATATGAGGGTCAAATGAAAGTTCATTGTCAATGGCAATGCCTAGAAGTTTGGTTTCCTGCACTATTTCTATGACAGTGTTGTCAGATCCAAGGATGTTGAAATCATCAGTGACAGGGGAGGTGTTCTTGGGATGAAAGAGTACTAGTTTTGTCTTCTTTGGATTAAGAAAGAGTTAGGCATTTCTTAGCCAGGATTCAACTGCAGTAAACGACTGATGAGTTTTTGAAAGTAGTTCTGGTAGTGATTGAGCACTACAGATTATGGTGGAATCATGAGCATATTGAATGAGGGTCCCAGGGTGAGAGGCAGTGTGAAGGTTGTTTGTAAAAATGTTGAAGTGTAGGAGTCCTAGGATGGAGCCTAGAGGGACTCCAGTAAGGTTGTGGAGAAAGGGTGAGAGTTCATTGCATCATTTCACTGCTTGTTTATGATCCTTGAGGTAGCTTTGAAACCATTTTACTGTGTTATGTGAGAAGCCTAACTTAGACAGTGTGTTCAAAAGTAATGGGTGAGACATTGTGTCAAATGCCTTGAAGAGATCAAGGAATACTTTGGCTATATAGATGATTTTAAAATGTTAATTGCACATGTAATGAGCATTGAATTTAAGCCATATGACTACCTTATGTTGTTTTTTTTTTCTTCACTGTTAATACCTATCAGATTTTAAGTCTTCAGTTTGCTATGCTACCTGTATATAAGACTAAGTATCATAATTGCACTCTTATTGTATACAATGTCACTACCTGCTACTACTGAAAGAACTGTCAACTAGAAGCATTGTTATACAAGATTACTGATCTTGTCTCCCACTTGATCAGTTTATTCTGTTCTAGTCCTTTTGCCGTTATGAATGCTTGATGTTCATCGTGTTTCACTGTTGCAGTCATCACTGTAGGGTTCTTCCTGCAGGCAGGCCGTCCTCGGTCGGCCAGAATCCCAAAGTCTGGGTCCGGCGTCGGCTGGTCAGTCATGCTCCCAGACGTCAGAGCGCTAGGAGTACAAAGCTGCCAGCCGACGCCATGTTCTCCAGTCTTTCTTGCCATGCGGTGAAAGCAGTTCGCAAGTGCCGGTCGGCTGACTCCTGATATTTTTTCGTGCTTCAGTCCGAAGACTTACTTCTTCTTCTCAAAGCTAAGTACCCCGTTGGGGAAACTTTTCTTGCTCCAGTCCGATGTCAGAAAAAGTTAATAATTGCATTTCTTGTGGGAAGCAAATACCTCATAAGGATTTTCATTCTTACTGTATTCCTTGTTTAGGCCCTGACCATGACGTAGCTAGTTGTCGGTTTTGTGCTAGATTTAACCAACGTACGATTAAGCGAAGGTACGATTTTGCTTTTCACTACTTTGGTAGGCGATTTAATTATAAAATGTCATCGGACATGCTTCCAACTACCGGAGTTCACAAACGACGCAAGGATAAGGACAGGCCTCCGAGGTCCAAATCAGACAACGTTTTACAAGCAGAGCCAGCTACAGGTTCGGCCGTCATCAGTGAGGCATTTTCACAGCCCCTGTCATCGGCCATTTCAGAACCGATTGCCGAAACGGACTCCCACGAGGAGCCAGCTAGGCCTTTGACCACTCCAGCTGCAGGACCTTTGGACAATGCTCCCTTGGATGGGTCCGGAGCCGCTGTGCAGGTACCGGCTTCCGAGGGGGTTTTCAGGCCTACACAGCTTCTGATAAAGGCAAAGCCAAAGACAAAGGCAAAGACTCCTTCTAAATCTAAGACACCAGCCCAGGCCTCTTCTGATCCGGGACCCAAATCTCAGAAACAGCTACTTAAAATGGTGGAGGACTTACTAACCATGATTAGGGGTTCACATCCCCCTCCAGACAAAAGGCCAAGGCAAGAATTGGATTATAAATCTTCTGATCAGGCATCTATTTCTTCAGTGTCTTCCTCTGAACAGGAATATACTTTCCCTCCTTATGAGGATTCTGATGTTGAGGAATCCATTCCTTCAGCTTCTCCCCCTGAGGATTTTTCTTTTGGGGAAACTTTACATGACATGAGGGAACATTTTCACTGGGAAGGACAGGAGTACTCGGAATCTGAGAGAAGGCTTAGGGATTTCCTTCTTTTTGCCCAACATAGACCCCTGGCTATTCCGCCTATTTTGGATATTGTGGATGATGCCTTTTCTGAGGCTAATTTAACTCCTGACTCCTTTCCTCCAGCCCTTGCTAAGCTCGATAGATATTACAGGGTCCCTGATTCCCACCAGTTCCTTTACAAAAATCCTACTGCTGATCCAGAAACCATTTCTCAGGGTCCTAAGGGGGTTAAGGCCGCTTCTGCTAAAAACCTTATTCCAACAGATAAGGATTCTAGAGCTTTGGAGAGATGGGGCAAAAAAGTGTACACTTCTGCTACTTTATCTATTAGGGCTTTAAATTGTCAATTTCATATGCTAAAATATCAGCAGTTTCTACTGTCTGTTATGAAACAAAAGCTAGGTACCATTTCTGCATGTGCAGATAATAAGGAATTACACAATTTGATGCATGCTACTGAACAAGTGGGGAAGCATGGTTTACACTGTGGTTTTGATGCCTTGGAGGCTTCATGCAGGGCGGCTGCCTCTGGCACAGTCATTAGAAGGCATGCTTGGTTAAAAGAATAACTTTCCTGATCAAGTGAAAGCAGAGTTACTGGATGCTCCTGTTCAGCATAATGTTTTGTTTGGGCCTAAGCCTGAAGAGGTGATAAAGAAAATGGAGGATAAGGCAAAATCCATGCAAACGATTAAGAATTTCTTACAAGTTCAGCCCCCAAGATTTAGCAGAAATTGGCCAACAAAAAAATGGTCCTTTCCCAGCTCGGACAGGCTTCAGAGGGATAGATATAGGCGCTCCAGAGGGAGGGCCCAAGCACAGACCTCTTACAGACCTAGACAGTGGAGTGCTTCCACCCCCAGGGGTGGAGAGGACAGACCTCAATCTTATAGAAAACAGGCTCAATGATTCCCCCTGCATGGCTCCAGGAACTTCTCTCCTGGAAGCCCCTCTAGGAGGAAAACTCCCTCTTTTTCAACAAAATTGGACTTACATAACCCAAGACAAGTGGGTTTTGGATGTAGTTTCAAGGGGTTACACATTCCACTTTCATACTTTGCCAAGACCAAACGGATGGCCAGACCTACCAAAACGGATGGCCAGACCTACCAAAACACCAATAGTCAGAGGCATTAAACCAGGTGGGATCCCTCATGGTATCGGCTGGCAGCTTTGTACTCCTAGCGCTCTGACGTCAGGGAGCATGACTGAACAGCCGATGTCGGACCCGGACTTTGGGATACTGGCCGACCGAGGACTGCCTGCCGGCAGGAAGAACCCAACAGTGATGACTACAACAGTGAAGACACTCGAACATCTACATTTATGGTAAGTGTACACAACTGTACTTTACTATTTTTTCTTTATTGTATTATACAATTTTCTTTCTACTAAAAAAATAGTTTACTAACAATGGAGCTTTTCTCCCCGGGCCTCCACTGAAAAAGAGTTTTATGCCCAGTCGGACTCTCCCAGTAAACAAATGTAAAATAAAATAAAATAAATAAATAATATAGCATCCTGCATTTCTGGCCTTGTTCACGGTGTCTGTAAAAGATAATGGAGATGTAGCTGTGTGATGGCTAGGTCGGAAGCCATGTTTGGTTTTGGTTAAATGATTGTTTTGCAGTAGATATTCCATTACTTGATGATGGATACCTCTCTCAAAAATTTTGGATATGGGTGACAAGATGGAAACTGGAAGAAAATTGGATGGCACAAAAGAGTTGCCTCCTTTGTGGATAGTGGTGATGTGAGTTTGTTTCCATATGGTAGGTACTTCTGATTCGGTTAAAGACCTATTTATAAGGATACTGACTGGGTAGGCGATTGAGTTAGCAGCAAGTTTGAGGTAGTGTGATGGAAGATTGTCAGCTGACATAGAGCCGGGTTTTAGTTTTTGTAGCAGTTTCTTAATGGTGTCAGTGGGTATGGGCTGAAATGAGAATGGTGTTTGTATGACATTTTGTTGAGTAGGGGGATTAATAATGACAGGGTTAGAAGTAGATGATGATCTGGGGTTGATGTCTGAATAGTAGCACAAGCAGAGGATGAATAAAATCCAATAAACCCTTCCTGGAACAGCAAAACAGCAAAACTTCCTTTATTTAATAAACACAACGAACAGTAAAAAGTGATATCCACAAGCGCTTTCGCCTGAGACTATGTCAGGCTTTTTCAAGATAATCACTAACTCTTTTGAACTGCTTATATAGACAAGTCGTCACTTCCATGAATTTCTTTCATTTGTTTCCAATTAAACAATTAATACATTAGTTGGTATTTCAAAGTACCTCGCCATTACGCTATGTGTGCGTTAAACACCAAACATTAAAACACAGCATTTCATACACCTAACTATCAGCTTATGTGTTACCCAAAGGCAAATAAATAGCCACCGATTATGGTGTTTAACGCACACATAGCGTAATGGCGAGGTACTTTGAAATACCAACTAATGTATTAATTGTTTAATTGGAAACAAATGAAAGAAATTCATGGAAGTGACGACTTGACTATATAAGCAGTTCAAAAGAGTTAGTGATTATCTTGAAAAAGCCTGACATAGTCTCAGGCGAAAGCGCTTGTGGAGATCACTTTTTACTGTTCGTTGTGTTTATTAAATAAAGGAAGTTTTGCTGTTTTGCTGTTCCAGGAAGAGTTTATTGATGTCTGAATAGGTTGAAGGGTGGGTGGGGGTCCAGCATTAGGGGTGTTAGTAGGTCCGAAACTTATTTTATGAAGTGCTTTTTAACGTTTTCAGCTATTTGTGATGGAGGGGTATCAGGTGATAAGGTGTACTCTACTTTCTTCCAGTTCCCTCTAGTTTCTTTAATACAGAGGCTCTGTTTTTTAATTCTATTTGTTGAAATGTTTTTTCTTGGGAAGCTTCATACAAAGGTAGCTTTTTCTACATTTCACCCACTGATTTTTTCAGTTTTTATTAGTTCATCTGAATATCTACTTAAAGCTTGTCCTATTTTTTCAGTCTTTTGTTATTTAAGTTAATATATTCCATCAACGTTTCATTTAGTCTAATCACCTCTTGGTACGTTTCATTTATTGTTTCCTATAAAATACTGGAAGTCATCTACTAAACCATAGTTAAAGCTTAAATTGCTTTTTGCTGAACACCTGCAGACTCTTTCCCAGACCACGTGTTCTCTTTACCTTTTTCTGGTTCATTTTCTTTTAGATTTTCCAAATTTCTTCTTTGCTGGCATCAAGACAGTGTACCTACTAGCCAATAACTGAATTCTACTCAAAAAAACAGTTTTGTTTCAATGGCACTCCTCTTTTTCAGCTTCTATCATTACACTTGGAGAGCTGTAGCTAAGTTGTAGGTTAGTATGCAGCCATCTCAGAAGTCTCCTGAAACCATGTTCTTGATACCAGAGATGGTCAGAACTGTTTTTCTGCTTAAACATTTGTTGGTATATTAGTTTTGCTACAATTGTATTGACCTTTGAAGTGCCAAACATCAAACGCTGTCTTCAAGTATGTCAATCTGTTAATATTCTAAGAGTAACCTCTGTAGTATACTGTGTATTCTCTATGCAGTCTTTGTTAATATGCCTATACTACTAAGTTTTTATAACCTAGCATGCTGACAATTCATGCATATTTGCACTAGTTCATCTTATGCATATTCATGCTACTTGTTTTTGCTTAGTGAAACATTTGCTTTATATATATATATATATATATATATATATATATATATATATATATATATATATATATATATATATATATATATATATATATATATATATATATATTTATATATATATATATATATATATATATATATACATATGGGTCTACCTGACAACACCGATGCGCTAAATCACCAACAACATAATCACCGACAGCACAAAACCAAAAGTTCAGAAACACGAAATGTCACATACTCGACAAACCATAATCTCGACACTCAACAAACAAAACAAATCCCCTGTACAAAAAGCACACACACAACACAAGCACACCAAAAACCTTACAAACCTACACTGAACCTTACATACACAACTATCTATGCACTAACCTTAACCCAAACCCTAACCCTAAGGTCCGTCACTATCGCACACTCACCTAACCCGCGCTCTAACCCTAACTCACTTAACCCACCCCTATCCCTAACGTCTGTCACTATCGCACACTCACCTGACCCACACCCTAACCCTAACTCACTTAACCCGCCCCTAACCCTACAGACCGTTGCTATCGCACACTTACCTTACCTGGACCCTAACCCTGACATCTGTCACTACCGCATACTTACCCACTAGCGCTCGTTTGGCATGTCGGTGTTCTCATTGTCGGGATTCTCAACTGTTGGTCATCTTCGTTGTTGATCTTCCAGTGTCGGTCTTCTCTTCGTCGTTGTTTCAAGCTTTTGGTGTTATCAGGTAGACCCATACATATATATATATATATATATATATATATATATATATATATATATATATCTGTATATATGGTTTACATGCATATGACCAAGTGACCGATGGTCGAAACTCAGTTTCCATGAACCTATATGTCAAAACTCCAGGGGTCGAACGCTCGGAATGTCATAAAAAATTCGGAATTAGACATTTCCTACTGCTCTACCACCAAAACAAGGACTACCATGGGTCAAAAAGGGGGGGGGGGGTGTTTTGTGGTTCAACATAATTGCGTTCACAATTATGCAAAGTCGCCGTACTGCTGTAGAACATTTTTCGGTCGGCCATCCACCGGCCGACCAAATGCATGTATACCTGTATATACATACAGATATATATATATATATATATATATATATATATATATATATATATATATATATATATATATATATATATATATATATATATATATATATATATATATATATATATATATATATACATACATATATATATATATATATATATATATATATATATATATATATATATATATATATAGCTGCGGTGGTGGTGCTGCGATAGCGTTGTCGCCTCACAGTAAGACGTTGTCCTTTTCGATTCTCAGCTAAAGCGTCTTCTGTGTGGAGACATGCATGAATGGGCGTACCTTCGTTCAAGGTTGTGCGTCAGACCTGGCAAATCGGTATGTAAAAATCTACTGCCAATCATTAGCGGACCAGAGTTCCACTGTGGCGACCCCTAACCGGGAAAAGCCAAAAGATACAACAAGATACAACATATATATATATATATATATATATATATATATATATATACACACACGCACATATATATGGATCTACTTCTACATACCTTAATTCCACAATACCGAAGGCCAGAATATATCGAGACGAGAATCACAAAACTGAAAATCCTGAAACATGTAAAACATGTAAGTAGACCCAGGGCAAGTAAACACTTGCCCAACACAACATAAAAACACACCACACTATCTAAAACCCACCTAGGTGGGAGGCTACACTCCCCACACACACACCCACATCCCTAACTATATATACTAACTCTGAGATCCCACTACAGTGGTAAAAGGGCATAATTCCCCACATTGGGCAAGTGAGTATCAGTCCAGGACTTCCCTTATTCCCACCGGTTCTGGCCCAATCTGTCCAGACTAATTTGTCTGACTTCAGCTGGTGAACTCTGTTAATGGGAGTGCAAGTTCAGGCCACTTGGGAATCCAACGACACATAGAAGCATATCAATATCAAGGAAATATTGGTGGTGATCCACAGTCACTGTGCTTTTCCTCTCTATTACTGTAACTATCTCCTGATGAAGGGCAACACCAGCAACTGCAGTTTCAGAGAGTATAGGTGCTGGGTTCAACAATTTTCTTCATACCACTAAATTCTTTGCACAGCAGGTAACACCGCAGCAGACTAATCGTACACGTCAACACATACTTCCAAATGAAACACTTGTAGTTGAACACTTTAAAAGCTACAGTGTTGGACTGTACCAGCATCTTTACTAGTGATTCTAGCCACTTGCCTAGCTTATCTGAAGGGATTGGGTTTGATGAAAACATATTCTTTTTATTGGAAGAGGTCACTGGGGACACAGAACCATGATTCACAAAGAAGGGGGCTTGGAGGCCAGGTATGGCCAAGTACACCCTGAATTTCTTAAACAGAGACTCATTCAGCAATAACTGCAAGCTTTCAAAAAACATCCACCAAAATTTGGGATCAATTGAGGAAAGATTACCACATCTAGGGAATCCTTCTGCAAAAGATCATATGCCCTTCTGATTTTAGGGGTGGCCAGTGATTGCTCCCAAATGAATACATCACTAAATCTAGCCATCATTTGGGAAAAACAAAACATATATTTGGGTTTTTGAATCTGCTCATCCTCAGAGGAAACTGACTGATCAGGCCCTTATACTTCTGAAACATTAAATTTTGGATTCTCTTCAAAATTAGGAACGTTTGGTGGTTGAAGAAGGTGGGAGCACCAGCCTTACACATAGCCAAGGTTTGGACCCCGTAGTCAACTGCCTGAACAATGGATCTAGCTATAGCCACCCAGCTCACATGGAAACACAATCAGGGACTGCTGCCCTGCAATGTGGTGGGTCTTCTGTCTCTTTTTTTGCTTACACTATACTAGTGGGAAAATCCCAGGGGTGGGGAAATGTATCAATACTTGCAATAGATTTGGCACCCCTGACTTCCCCACACCTAAAGAGTTTCATTTTCCTGTACCTAAACTAGATAATGGTACAGCCCTGCATGACATGTCTGACTCTTGTGTCATACACAGTTGTGGTACTAATCCCTCACCAGGGGAACCGGAGCCAAAAGAAAGTGAGTGGTCAGATAACCTACCCAAGGCTATCGTGGAGTCATCAGGCTTAGGCTGAGGCATATTTCTTGATTTATTTCTCTGTTTTAGGTGTACAATGGGTAGATATTGGGGGGACACCATATCTGAGTCCATCAAGTAAGGGGACAAAAAACTAGCCAGATCAATACCAAATATGAGCTGCAGCAAATATGAGCCCAGTAAAAATAGACAAATCCTACTATCTGCAGGGATACTATTCTGAACAATCCAATGAGTAAGATTTAGCAACACAGTCCCAAGCACAAAATATATGTCACAAAAGTCCTCCAAACCCATACAACTTTCAAAATAAAAAAAAACAAGCAAAGCAGCACAATACATTATTGAAGCACTGATACAAAAAGCAGAGAGAGGAGAAGTAACACTGAAAAGGGTTTCTTATCTGGGTTTAGCAGCTAAAGAGATCTAGAGTAAGGAGCAGTCTTTCAAGAGATCCTTCTGTTACTATGTCACTAGAAAACCTTTATTTTATTTATTTATTTTATTTTACATTTGTTGACCGGGCTAGTCTAACTGGATACATGTCCATTTTCAGTAGAGGCCTGGGGAGAAAAGCTCCAAGATAGATACAAAAAAGAAAGGAGAGATAAGCTCCAAGACAGATATAATAAACAATATAAAAGGTTGCAACAGTCAAACTTAAACATCTGTTGGTAATATAAAGTACAGTACTCATAATAAGCATAACTCAAGTAGTAATAGGTAAGTATACAAAAGATGTTACTATTTACATAAATACATATATTTTAGTTGTCATGTCAGTCTTTGGTTTCTTAAGGGCAAGTCTATAAAGGTGACTAGAATGCATTAGTGTAAGGGAGGAAAGTTAGTCAGGGTTAGTACAGGGGCATAACCAGTGCGTATGGAGGAATAGTTTTAGCTTCTGTTTAAAAAGAGTTAATGAAGACAGAGAAATGAGTTCAGTGGATAAAAGATTCCAGTGCTTTCCAACAGCATTAGAGAAGAGGGAGTCTCCTGCCAAGTTGTTAGTTTTGCAAGTATTGATAAGTATTTTGTTTGAGGAGCGTAAATTCTTAAGATTGTTGTAAGGGGTAATAATGCTAGTGAGTATTGGAGTGTTGGTGGGTTTGTAAAGGGTTTTATGGGCTATAGTAATCGGGTGAAAAAGAACTTGGTTTGGAAATTCAAGCCATCCGAGTTGCTTTAGATTAAGACAGTGATGTGTTCTAAAAAGAGAGGCAGTTGCAAATCTGGCAATATTATTGTAGGAGATTGCCAGTTTATTTAGGTTGTTCTTAAACATGGTTAGTATAGATAGGTGAAGCATAGAGTAGAGTGGAGATTAAGTGAGTTTTGGCTATAGCGGTCCTGGCTACTGGAGTAAGAAATGGTTTTATTCTATAGAGGGATCCTAATTTTTTGTTGACTATGTTAACTGTGCTGTTTATATGAATATCGAAGTTAAGGTTGCTATCTATTGTTATACCTAAAAGTTTGGTGGTAGGTTCATGGGATATGAGAGTGCCATTATTAGATGTGAGAGAGAAATTTATTAGGGTGGACTTTCGGGTTGGTGTGAACAGTAAAAGTTTAGTTTTTTGGGGGTTTAAGAGGAGGCAGTGGTTTAAAAAACATTGTTCATTTTGGGTAAGGGACTGTAGCTCAGTTGGAGAAGTGGCTGAACAGATTATTGTAGAGTCGTCTGCATATTGAATGCAGGTGGTATGAGGAATTGAAGAGTGAAGGTCATTGATAAAGATGGAAAATAGGAGTGGGCCTAATATAGAGACCTGAAGAACACCAAGAGAAATGGGAAGGTGGTTAGATAGTTTATTGTCCCATAGCACAGCCTGCTGTCTATTGTCTAAGTAAGATTTGAACCAATTTATTGCTAGGGGTTCAAGTGAAAGGGATTTCAGTATATTTATGAGAAGCTGGTGATTGACCATATCAAAAATTTTGGATAAATCAATAAAGACTGTAGAGGAAAGAGTGTTATTGTTCCGGTTTTTGTTAATGCCGTCTGTGAAGGATAGGAGGGCAGTGGTGGTACAATGGAATGGTCTGAATCCATGTTGACAGTTGGCAAGTAAGTTATTTTGAAGTAGATGGTTAAGTAGTTGCTTATGGATGCATTTCTCCATTATTTTTGCTAGGGGAGATAGTAGAGCTATAGGACGGTAGTTAGAAAAGTCATAAGAATTCCCCCCTTTATGTAGTGGGATGATATGAGAAATTTTCCAGATAGATGGGATGGTACCTTCACTTATGGTTCGGTTAATAAGAATGGAGATGGGATAGGCTAAGGCTTTAGCCCCTTTTTGCAGGTATTCTGCTGGGAATGAGCCCACAGGGCAAACGGAGTGGGTAGAGACCAGTGAGTGAAACAGGCAAGGAGAACAGTCAGTGGATTGTTAACTGATAAGGTAAGTTAGGTTGGAGTAGTTAAAGCATAAATGAGAAGTATTGTAACAGGGTGAAGACAGTAGTCAGGAGAATGAGTTATTCTTGGGTGTTGGGATAGTCAAAAGGATGAGGACTGGGTAAGGGTGCCACCTAGTGGCCAAAGACCTAAATTACACAGAAGTATTGACTGGAGAGGGCTAGTCTAGAGTTAGATAGGTCACTCAGTTCAGCAAAGGAATGATAAAAAGGCAGACACGGGCTGGATTTAACTACAGGGTACGGAGGGGGGGGGGGGTAAGCTGCTGGCTTACCTGGCTGCAAAGCCTTTAATAACAGACTATACAGTCCAAGGATATTACACTTAAACAGCCAGAGTAAGAAAACACATATTTTCTTCTTTCTTATCGTGAATAGCGCAGGGAAACCTTACAGGGTGCAGAAACAGTTGCAGAGCTGGGAAGGGTCCTTGGTTGAAGGTGGTTCAAATTGGAGCATTGACCAGTTGGATAGCTTGAGAATGGACAAGATAAATCAAGACAGCTAGCAAGGAGAGAGAAGAAACAAAAACCTTAGTAGGTAGGTAGTTCAGTCACAAGTACCCAAGCAAGTACACATAAGCAGCCGCAATATACATGCAGTCCTCAACGTAGGTACAGTTTAGGAAAAGGATAAAAGCACATTCATCAGATGAGCAGGGATACAACAATGTTGAAGACTAAAGGATATATGACAACCTAGTATGGTCTATATCCTAAGGTTGGTACATTTGACAAGAGAAACATGTTAAAGTAGAGCATTGAACACCACAGACTCACACAGAAATTGCAGTAAAGATATATCATTCACTAGCTTGTTGTAACTAATGTATAGAAAACACTGTTTTTGATCTACCAAGGACCAACTGCAATCATTAAAAATACTATTAAACAGTTAATGTAGTTGTTACAAAACAATCAACATACAGCTGTTACAAAGTTAAAAGTACTATAGTACATTAAAAATACTATTAACAGTTTCAGTAGTAGTTACAAAACAGTCAGCATACAACATTTAAAGCAATCATATCATACAGTGTTAATTTGGCAATGGCTAGTCACTGTCGCAGTGCATGAACATCTGAAAAATAAGGGGCCCATGTGAATACAGCAACTGAATGCAGAAAGCCAATAAAAACAGAAAGTAGTGATTATGAAATAACTATTCAGTAACAGAACAAGTTCATATTATGGCCGAGAGTCTGCCTAGGTGTGTTAGGTAGTAGTCAGTGCACTCTATGCAGTTAAAAAGACCAGGGGGTATCTAGAAGGTGTGCTGCGTATGTAGCTATGTGTGTTGTATTGTCCGGTAAATAGGTAAGCATGTGTATGTTGGGAAATACTTCTCTGACCACCCATTGATTTAGCAGGGCAAGCAGAAATCCTTAAAGTAAGGCCGAGGGTCCGCCTTTGCAGGCAGATCTATGGCAAAACGCATCTTGAAGCTAGAGGTAGTAATCTACCTTATAAGTCCCCACTCAAAGGAGTTCCTCGTGAGTAGCTAATGTATATGCATCCTCTGGTAGGCGCGCTTACCGAGCGGGTAGTAGATACTAAAAAAAGCTAACACCTATGTCCGCTTCTTGTAGTTAGGAGTACAGGATTAAATTTAAGGAAAGGATCTGAAAGTAGATTCGCTCTAATAAGGTCTATGCAATTGTACAGGTTTCACTAAAATAGCAGGAGCAGAATCGTAGAACAAGACCGAGTTAAGGATTTAAGTTTGCTGCAGAGCACTATATTAGTGCCGCAGGAGCTGTAAATGTTATTTTCCTAGGGAAGCAGACTCCAACCTCAGCATTAAAACCTAGGGACATATGGGACATCTCAGTGAGAATAGACCACTAGACAGAGAAAATATGAATGTAGATATATGTGAGCCAGTCAGGGCTACCTTAAGTTACCCTAATTCTGCTCCACGTGGGAAATGCCAATTATCAGCAGGACACAGAGATATATGCCAGCAGCAGTAAGCTATATAGTAGTTATATGAGCAAAGCAGCGGTCCAATGAGGAACCAGGTACATTTTTTTCAACAACAAACATCATAAATGCACAGTTCAAATATACAGTACTTACAAAAGGTAGAAAGCCCAAGGGCCAGGAGCGCACAGCAGCCAAGGGTTATCCTAGTAAATAAAGATGGCACAAGGAAGGACAGGTAGTCTTTATGGGATTAGAGAGGATGTGAGGTAGGTGGCAGGAGGGAGAAAAGGGAAAAGTAGGTAAAACACGATTGGGAGGGGCTAGAGGAGAGTGGGTGGGAAAGAGGATAGGGATCAGATAGATTTGGTATGAGAGGAGGATGGGGAAAGGAAAGGCAGTGCAGTATAGTAAAAGCAGGGGGAATGTAAGGTGAGGGGAAAATATAGCAGAAAAAGATAATAAGTTAATAGTGTGAGATATAAACAGGTCACAGTATGTGGGAAGAGACCAGTGAGTGAAACAGGCAAGGAGAACAATCAGTGGATTGCTGACTGATAAGGTAAGGTAGGTTGGAGTAGTTAAAGAACAAATGACAAGTACAGTGGAAGAATTCCAAGGAGGATAGTGGAAGATTACAGCAAGACAAGAGGTGTAAGAGAGAACTATTGTAACAGGGTGAAGACAGTAGTCAGGAGAATGAGTTATTCTTGGGTGTTGGGATAGTCAAAAGGATGAGGACTGGGTAGGGGTGCCATCTAGTGGCCAGGGACCTAAATTACACAGCAGTATTGACTGGAGCGGGCTAGTCTAGAGTTAGATAGGTCACTCAATTCAGCAAAGGAATGATAAAAAGGCAGACAGGGGCTGGATTTAACTACAGGGTACAGGGGGGGGTATGGCTGCTGGCTTACCTGGTTAAGAAGCCTTTAATTACAGATGATACAGTCCAAGGATATTACACTTAAACAGCCAGAGTAAGAAAACACATACTTTCTTCTTTCTTTTCGTGAATAGCGCAGGGAACCCTTACAGGGTGCAGAAACAGTTGCAGAGCTGGGAAGGGTCCTTGACTGAACGTGGGTTCTTAACTCAAATTGGAACATTGACCAGTTGGATAGCTTGAGAATGGAGAAGATAAATCAAGACAGTTTCTTCTTTCTTTTCGTGAATAGCACAGGGAACCCTTACAGGGTGCAGAAACAGTTGCAGAGTTGGGAAGGGTCCTTGGTTGAAGGTGGGTTCTTAACTCAAATTGGAGTGTTGACCAGTTGAATAGCTTGAGAATGGACAAGATAAATCAAGACAGTTTCTTCTTTCTTTTCGTGAATAGTGCAGGGAACCCTTACAGGGTGCAGAAACAGTTGCAGAGTTGGGAAGGGTCGTTGGTTGAAGGTAGATTCTTAACTCAAATTGGAGCATTGGCCAGTTGGATAGCTTGAGAATGGACAAGATAAATCAAGACAGTTTCTTCTTTCTTTTTGTGAATAGCACAGGGAACCCTTACAGGGTGCAGAAACAGTTGCAGAGCTGGGAAGGGTCCTTGGTTGAACGTGGGTTCTTAACTCAAATTGGAGTGTTGACCAGTTGAATAGCTTCAGAATGGACAAGATAAATCAAGACAGAAAAGGTAGAAAGCCCAAGGGCCAGGAGCGCACAGCAGCCAGGGGTTATCCTAGTAAATAAAGATGGAGCCAGGAAAGGTCTTGTCTGTGGGTCTGAAAGGCAGTCCCTGTACTGCCAGGTAATTGGTTCATCATACCCACAGGCAGGGACTCTGAGGTTTGGTAGACTACTAGAGGAAGCTGGTACTAAAAGACTGAACAACTGACTTTCTGTGACAGGGGTTAGGCTTTATCTGATGGGAGAGGCTTAGCTGATCCTCTGTCACAGGGAGCCAGAGCACAGAAATTAGAGCTCTGTAAAGCTGCCAGTGTAGGTTTGTGCAGGCACAGAACTCATATGCCACTAAGGCAGTGTGAATGATGAAGATATTGCCAGAGTAACAGGTTTTGCATTATCATGGTTTTTTGAAGGTTATCAAGTTTGAAACTCAAAAGGCTGTCTTCTTTAATTACTAACGATACTCCTCCTTGATTTACCAGAAAAAACACACATTTTACAGACCAGACTATAGCACAAAAAATCCCTCCCCCAAGTACACACACACTAGTATGTATATATATATATATATATATATATATATATATATATATATATATATATATATATATATATATATATATATATATATATATATGTGTACATATATATCTTGGTCAATTAACATGAATGTAGATATCCTGAAGGTAAACCACTTTACATCAAAAATGGAAACATAGACTTCCTAGTATGCATGTGCAAAGTTTTTTCTCAGAGTTTGCAAATTTCACTTCACAAAAAAAACATAAGCAACATTCCCCTGTGTGGGAGACTGCATCCCCACACCCCCTTCTACTTATATGTACTAACTCTGAGAATAGCACAATCCCCAGGGAAAGGAAATATTCCCTTAACTAGGGATTGTCAATCTCACAGACATGATTACTGTCTGTATAATCAGCCAAATGTGGTCAAGTAAACAGATGTTGACCAATCTCCCTGTCCACAAAAGCCACAGATTCCACGTATATATATATATATATATATATACACACACACTATAAAAGCATTCTTGTATACACACACACACACACACACACACACACACACACGCATGCACACACACGCACGCACACATACACACACACACACACACACACACACACACACGCACATACAGACACACATATGCAGATGTGACCTTCATTTGCAGCCATTTGTATGACTCTGACTGTAAAACTCAGGTACTCTTTTGCATTAAAATTAATAAATCAGTAAATAAATAACACTCCCAAAGGAGTTTACCTTTTCATCTCACTACTGTCAGAATATAGTAGCACACTGTCACCTTCTGCCCAATATCTCTAACCATTATATTTCAAGAAGCAAGCTATTGACTTTATATGCTTAGAAAGTTTCTAGAACAGTATGTTTTGCATTAGCATGCTTTTATTTTGTAGACTGTTAGGTCTGAAACTCAAATGTCTGTCATTAATTAGTGACTGCAGCTTTCAATGATTTACCAGAACACAGCACACTTTACAAGAAAGAAAACAAACCAAAGTATAAGGCAATATCAGGGACAGTTGTGAGGGAAAAACAATGTCCCTTAAATAGTCATTTGGACCGGTTGTTCTTTCTTTGATTTTGAGGGGTTCCTGTATTCTTTTTGAACCCCCCTTGTCATTTCTTCTTAAACTTCTGTTTACCTGCATTTTGTTGAGATTGCTTATTTGTTTTTTGCAAAAACTGGATTAGGAGTTAGAGAATCCATTTGAAAATTTAGAAGAGGAGGGATAACAAATTTTGAAAATTTTATCAACTTACCCCTGTTGTCACACTTTTTGATCACCTCTGCAGCAGAGGGACCAAAAAACTAAACCTCTGGCCAAAGGAGACTTCAAAATCTCATTTTTAACATCATCTGGAAGGTTCTGAGAATGTTGTCAGGCAAACCTCATCAACATAGTACCAGTGACCAAATCCTTTGAAGTATTAATTGAATCATGACACACTGTAAACAGTCAGCAGTGACTTGTAAAATAGGACTAAATTATTTAAAGCAGATTTTTCCTCACAAGAAGAAACTGATAACAGAACATTCCTCCTACTTTCACAATTAGTCAGAATAAACCTTAATGTATGAACCTGACAATTCAAAATTATGAAACTCAAAGTTGCAGAAGCAATTTGTTTTCCCATACCTATGAATAATGTTCCCATCCTTATCTGAAAGAGGCAGTTTGGAATTAACTAAATGTTTAGCAGAAGTAGTATTAACTACAGCTATAACTGCTAGGTCAGGTTTGGGAATCGTATATGAAAATTTAAAAGATTGAGGAACTTCATACATTCTATCTGCCTTTTAGGGGCAGCTGGCTATCAGGAAATTTGCAGGCAGTGACATGCGCATACTCTAAACCAGTCAGAACTGCAGAAATGGGTGAAGGTTCAGGTAAATCCTTCTGTAACAGCTCATAGTATTTTTTGAGGGACTAAGAAACTTCAGTGTTCTTCCATTGAAAATAATGGGGCATTCTGGAAATAGTTGCAGAGGAAGGGAAACCTCACACAGGAAGAATTAGAAACCAAACTCTCCTCTGAGTCCGAATCAGTAATCTGAGGAGAAAACCCTGTATCTATCCTTCCTTTTATTGTCCAGATTCAGACATCTCTTCAGGAAAACAGGCATCCCTCTTTCTTTTACCAGAAACTATTTTATAAGAAGGATCAACAGCCTGAATTAAACCCTGAGCCAGACCCAGTAAATTAGCATTGAACAAGGAAATTTGAGAAGGACTGGATACATGTTTTGTTTTCTGTTTCTTTCTGACAGGAATAAATGGGGTTAACGGTACTATTAATGGCAGCAGCAGCTTCCCCGGTGATGGGCACAACATTTTGACAAAACAGGGAAGCCTTCCCTGTTCCCTCTCCCAGGACAGACAAGAGTGTCTCTCATTTGCTCACTGAAGTGCCCCAGCAGTTGAAGAGGTCCATAGTGGCTGTAGGTGCTACACCAGAGGGATCTGGGGTAAAATATGTGTGGTCTGGGGTACAATTTATGGCCACAGCAGATTCATGCACCTGCAGCTGAGGCAATTTGCTAGCTTGCTGTGATGACAGAAGCTGTTTGCTTAACCTTTTCTTTTTGTGGCTGGAAGAAGGACCAATTGTGGGACTGGCAGTTTGTTCCATGGCAAGCCAAAAATGGTGCCTGTTTCCCAAGTAAAACAAGCAGCAAAAGCTGATAAAAATTTCAAGTCAGTAAAAGCCATTTTATTTACAGAAAAAAACATTTTAAAATACTTTGCCAACCCCCAAAATTAAAATAAACACAATTTGCGTTTATATCACGTTATTGAAAGATGAAAATAGTGAATGCTATTTCATCGGCCCCAAAACATATAAACATGAAAATATTGAACATTCAGAACAGCAAACTTTTTCCCATGAAAAAAATTTGCTGCTCCGAAACACATACACACAACACAAGCACATCAGACAAACAGCAACCACATACATACACTTAAATTCCTACATCTAATGCTACACTAAACTAAACATACATGACTATCTACCCACTTACCTTAACCCAAACCCTAACCCTAACTATTGCACACTCACCTAACCCGTGCCCTAACTCTAACTCACTTAAACCACCCCAAACCCTAAAGTCTGTCACTATCGCACACACGCCTAACCCGTGCCCTAACCCTAATTCACTTAACTCGCCCCTAACCCTAACGTACAAACAATCGCACACTTACCTGAACTCAACCCCTAACTTTCCACCACATTGCTAAGAATAGCGAAGCCACAGAAACGGCCAACCAAATTCTTTCCCGAGGAAAGAATTTGCTGTTCTGCAGCTTCGCTATTCTTAGCGTTCGATATCAGAAAATTCAAAGTTTTAATACTTCGATGTTCTGATATAGACCCCACAATTTCTGCACATAAAAAATGCTTTTAAATACTTAAACCAACTTTTAAACTGACAAGAAGAAATAACATTCCCATTTAAAAGTACAATGTAGTCTCATGACTGTCTGTTAAAACGTAAACTCATAGCTTTAAAATAACTATTATGAACAGGAAAGTGTTAAGCAAGCAAGTGTATTCAAATGGAAGCTCTTTCCCCAAAGGGAACTTATCTACCCAGCAAAGGAACAGTCGACTGTCGATCCACAAAAGCATCATAGGAGCATACTCTTTGGTGGCAGGAAAGATCTAAATGTCTTGGTCCCCAAAACTGTCTTTTTGGTCAACTCAGCTTGAGCTGACTAATGGTTTTGGCTTGTGGAAGGTGCCCTGAAGCCTTGGAAGCTGAGCTGCTGTTATATTCTTGCAAGATATAACCCATATAACTTAGGCTACTGCAGCAGTGGCCAATATGAAGAAAATATAGCTGTACTCTTTCAAAAGAAACATCTATTAAATCCTCAGTCAGAACTGGTTATCTGATGTATTAGTTGTCTAGTTTGAGTAAGGGCTGGAAGGACAGATTCAGAAGAAATAATAAGCAGATGATTCTTATGACACTTAGGACAACCCAGGTTTAAGTGGAACTGCAGGCAAAAATCTAAACCTATGTATATAATTCTGTGTTGCCATATATAACAGTGCTATGAAGAAGAGATCAACAGGAAAGAAATAAAGTGCTTATGATGCAGCATGGCACGAAGGGGTATTTACTGCAGAAAGGAAGACATACCACAGGGAAGTAATAGAAAAAATGGAAGAGAGGGGAGAAGAGAGTGTGCAACCGAGAGTTTTACAGGGTACTAAACTGCACTAATCAGGAATACCGGAATCATGTTTATTATTATGTTAACAAAGGTGTGAAACAAGCATACCGACCTAATTCATTTATAACTGAAAATGCACCATTGAAATTTCTACACAAGTACATTTTCAGCAGCATAATGAAGCTACGAGTTTCAAAGAAGGCAATAGGTCTGCATGTTTATCCTGCAAGCATTATAACATAACTGAATTTAAAATATAAACAGCTGCTGAACCTAAAATTGTGTGTCAGATATGTCAGCGTATGCAGCTCTTGCTGTCTACAAAGCAGCAGCCAGCTTCAAGAAGAACAGGTTTCTATCATTTTGGCAGTTGTGCCTCTGGCAACACCACAGATTAAAGCTGCACTATTAATGCTAGTCCATATGTTCAAGCATTTAAACCTTTCAGACTCTTTTGTATTAGAAACAAAACCTTGTTGTGCTATAAACAGTTTCTAGGAGCTACCAAACTAAACCTTTTGACAGAATTCCTTTAAAATGTTGCTACAGCATATGGGACATGGCAGAATATCACATAACTACATGCAATTCAAACTCAGTTATTTTTATTCACTTTATGAGGTTTCATTCATTGTACTACACACTCTGCTGCAAATATACTTATTATTTTCTACAAATATAAAATAGTACTGTCCCTTAAATTATCATCATCAGTTTTTTTCCCATTTTCTATGTGGAGTTATGGTTAGGGTTGCCAACTTTTCATGTCAAAAATTCTGGACATGTACATGAAAGCAAAATGTGGTACCCCCCCACAAATGCACCCTCCCCACACATGCGGTACCCCCCCCCCACACACACACACACACACACACATGTGCGCAGCTATTCCGGTGTCCCATTATTTGGCTATCTCTCCATTTCTCCCCAGTTGCCATAAATACTGTTCAAAACTCTGTGTGCATACTGTTTTCGGCTTTACTTCTACAATGATTACAGATACTTGCATTTAATGTAAAACTTTTATTTTGAATTTTACAGCATAAACACTAATAGCCATTTGCTAAACAAGCAATACAGTCTCTCATAAACAGACATAGCTTTAATACTTCTTTGCCTTTAAAACTCACATTCACTGAAACAGCATTGAAACCTACATTCAAAGAAAATGCATCTGGCCAGTGGTGGATTAAGTTTACCTTTGGGTTTTTTCAAATCATAGGCCCCTTGCACACATTTTTAAAGCCAAGCAAAAGTTCTTTGATTCAACTTCCTGATTGTATTAAATTTTAATACATAATAACAGCTAGCAGACATGAATTAGCAGCCATCACAACTTTAAGACTGGTATGGTCATGCTCATGTAGAATCTCTAATGAAACAAAACTGGCATATTACTGATATACTTAAATAGCATATATTGCCAGGCTGTGGCAACACGATCCTCTAAAATGTTGGATATGTTAACCGTATGAAAATGGCCATATGTTAGTTCCCTTAAACCAATTCACACTAAAAATCCAGAGAGTTCTAATAGGGTACTTGAGTACAAAACACCCACATACATACTGTCCCAGATGACTATGCATGCCCCTTTAGAGAGGGTACATCAGATGAGATGTGACAGTGAAGTCTTCACATAGATAAGATAGCCATATTGCTCTTTGACAGACACTGCTGCTCAACAAGCCTCATCAGTAATCAGGCAGAAGTAATGCTATAGGTGCGATTTTCATATACCAACTACCTCACAAAAATGGTAGATACTTTTCTGTGCACTTCTGATTTCTCATTGATAAGCGAATGAAAAACATATGGCTAATGTTCAACTTGCAGCTTTTAGACACACACACAAACACATTGCCCTCAACAAGCCTTATTATTTTTGACAGTGATGATGTGATGACAGTAACAGCACCACTTGTTAGACTATGTGTTAAATTGATAGTTGTAAACATTTTGCCAGTAAGCATTGAAACAAAACACATGAACCAATAATGACAAAACTGCCCAATTCAGAACATTTCAACCATAAATGGCCACTCATACTTATGTCATTAAAATCTACCAATATCAGTCAATATGCACAATCTCTGCAGAGTGCAGAAGTAAAACATCATCTAAATTCCACATTAAACAAAGAGATCTGCAACTAATGAAAAGTTGCTGCTAGCAAACAATTTTATATTTCAGTGTTTCATCTACAGATCAATGCATGCTTCCCTTGAAGAATTGATTGCCTATGTTACGTTAAAAAATGGTAAACTGCCGGTAATATTGCAATAGGAAATGGATGGCAAACTGAAAACAGGTTCATAGTTACTACTAGGCATCATAGGAGGACATACTCTCAGGACTGCAGTACCCTGCCCCATTAAAATACAACACAATATGAGCTGAGGGAAAAAAATGGAACTTACATGTGCCGCAGTGTTGAATTAGAGAAAACTCAGAGCAAACACCAGCCGGACTCGTGCTTTGCCTGGGGCTTTTCAGCATACAGTCTGTCTTCTTTATAATTCAAATTCCGCGCACGTGGAAGACAGTGAGTAGACAGACGTAAACAATCGCAAAGACACTGTTTTCATCATCTGCACCCAGACGCAAAGGGCATTCTTAAAGAAGAACGCCCCTAAAAAAGAAAAATTATTTTTTTAAAGTAAACGGAAATGTGCACAGTGCACCATTTTTTCTGGACAACACAGGCATTTTCCATTCTTCTGGACAGTGTCCCTTAATTCTGGACAGTCTGGAAGAATTCTGGACGGTTGGCAACCCTGGTTATGGTATTGTGTCAGCTGTCACCAACTCTTCATCTGACCCACAGAGTGCATACAACTATCCATCTCAGGCACTTCATCGCCATCACCTTAAACTTCCTCAACCCCTCTGCTTCACTGCCAAGGTTTCTGTATCAAACAGTAGTACTGGTCATGTCACTGTTTTTTACACCTTGCATTTCAGCTTTTTCACACTGCCACATGAATCTCTGTGTGAGTTGACTGCAGCCACTCTGAATCTTGCTATGACTTTCTCAATCAGACTTCTGTTTTCCTCAGCTACTCTGCTGGATTACTTACAGCTGCCAGCCCGTTCCATTATTTCCCTTCTATCTCAATTGTCATCTTCTGATTTCTCCCATTTGCTGCCATTACAACTGTTTTATCTGTTCTCAGTTTCATCTTGAGTGTCTTCAGTTTCCTATTCCATCCCCCTCTTATTTGCTGAAGATCTTGATCAGTCAGCTTGAAATGCCACATTGTCTACAAACAACAGCTTTGTTGATCTGTCCCCTCTGACCTGTTTGCTAATGTAGTCAATCACCAGTATGAACAGCAGTTGCATCAGAGCTGAACACTGATGCACACCCACTTCCACTGTGAACCACTCTGTGTGTCTAAACATTGTTTGTACTTGTGTCATTGGATCCTTGCACACAGCCTGCACTATCTTTGCCATTGTTTCTGGGACTTCATACTATCGCACAACTGTCCAAATCAGCTTTCTTGTGACCTTGTCATATGTTTTATCCAAGTCTAGGACTGCCTAGTTGGATTCATAGGTTCATAGGAGGTTACCAGGCTATTGACCCAAAAGTCCTTACAAGCCTAGCTGTATATACCCAATATAATAGCAGAGGAAGGATATTGCTTAAACTCGAGGTCTTAATTAGCAACGACTGCCCATATCTAGGAGGGTCATAGGTGAAATCCCCAGAAGATATTTATGGTTTCCCATCCAGTCATCCAGACTGCACTTAAACAGAGTCATAGTGGGGCTCTGTTTTATGTGGATTGGTAGCCTATGCCAGAGAAGTGACAACCTCTGAGAGACATACCTGTCTCTCCAGCAGGCCCTATTTATGTCACAAGCCAGGTTAAGGTCCTTGGAGTGGGTGACATGCATCCCATTATACTTGTGGTTGTGCAGCATTTCCATTAGGTGTGGATCAGAGACTGCTCTGTAAGCCAAGCACAAGTCTACTCTAAGTAATCTGTACGCTACTAAGTACAGTGAAAGTGATTTTAGTCTGTCAATGTATAACATGTGCTGGAGACCCTGAATTTCCTTAATTAGAAATCTCTGAGGTCTCTTAAGTTGCTGTAGGTGCCTGGTAAGGTACATACCAAAGGGAGCATTGTACTCGATTATTGGCCTGATGAGAGGCAAGCACAGGGGAGTTATAACCTTTTCACTCTTGAGGCAATGCCTTTGCTAATGAGGTATATGATGTGGGATACATTCCTTACCACAGTAGACACATGGTGGTCAAAGTTAAGGCCACAGTCAGCTTGCTTTCCCAATTCTGTCATTAATGAGTTGGTGTTTAGGGTTTTATTATTTATATAATAGTCAGCAGGGAAATTGCTTTTACCGAAGGATAATTCTTCGAATCAGTCTCCAAAGCCATGGACAAGGGTAAGGTGGTCAACACAGCCTATCTAGACCTTACCAAGGCCTTTGACTCCATCCCCCACTCTGGAATCACAGATAAACTTACTAAGCTGGGCATTAATCCCTACTTCACCCAATAGGTTGCTAACTGGCTTACTGATAGAACCCACACTGTAAAAGTAGCCGACTCCAAATCCAGCTCCAGACAAGTGACAAGTGGAGTACCTCAGGGTTCAGTCCTGGGACCGCTCTTGTTTGGCATCTACTTCTCTGAAGTACAGGCCAACACTAAGGGACTCTGGCTAACAAAGTTCGCAGATGACTGCAAACTGGGAGCCATTATTGAATCCCCAAATGATGTGGATACTCTACAAAAGGGCCTTACAGAAACAGATGCTTGGTGCCAGAGCCATGGGCTCAAGCTCAATGCCATGAAATGTATAGTTATCCCCTTTGGGAAAAAACATGTACCCGTGAATTACCATATAGGTGGCAGTACACTAAACACCGAAAGTGTGATAAGAGACTTAGGGACACAGGTGGACAGTGGTCTCACCATTGATAACCACATCGCCACAACAGTCAGGAAATCCTTCTATGTGGCACACCTCATCACTAAGGGCTTTTTATCCAGAAAAAAGGAGGTCATTGTCCCACTGTACTCATCCCTCATTAGACCCATTATAGAATACAACGCCCCATTTGGTATGTACCTCTCAAGACATCTGCAACAACTGGAAAGGCCATAGAAATGCCTCACTAAAAGAATCACAGGCCTAAAGCAGATGCCCTACGCTGACCGCCTTAAAAAACTCCAGCTATACTCTGTCGCATATCGTCTACTCAGAGGTGATCTCTACTTAACATACAAGGCCATGTCAAACCCAGAGCTGTTGGGCATGCTACACTTTAAGAAATCCCAATCCCTCAGAGCCACACGCTCCAGGGATCTAAACCTTGTCATCACAATAAACAAAACATGCTGGAGGGATAGGTTCCTGACCCAGAGTCTCCCCAGACTCTGGAATAGATTACCCATACATGTCAAGCAGAGTGCCTCTTTGGCCCTCTTCAAAAGGAACCTTGATGATTGGATGGGAGAAAGAAAATTCACCCCAGTGATCACGTCAGTCGCCCTGCTAGACAGGGGCCAGGAAAGCAAATAGTGTGGGAAGAAATAGCCAGGGAATTGTTATGACTAGGCTTGTATAGGCCCTAGGGCTGATAGCCTAGTACCAACCTATAAACCTATGAACCTATGAAATGATAATGCATTTTTTAGCACTGAGTTTGAGTTCTCTGTTTTGGCACCAATCATTGGTCTGCTAAGTCCCTCTTGAAGGATATTGACATCTTCTGGGGATTCAGTGATTGCACCAATTTTGCAGTTGTCAGCAAACTTAGTCAACCACAGCCCTTCTGTTTTGTCCTGAACTTCTGAGAAGTATATTCCAAACAATAGAGGTCCCAGCACTGAGCTATGTGAAACCCTACTGGTGACAGGTCTGCTGGCTGAGGTATAGTCACCAACTTTGACTGTGTGTGATAGTCAGTGATCCAGTTAACAACCCATCTGATGACATAAGGTTTGATATTCATCTGGGTGGGTTTATCAATGATGCCCGAATGAGGGGTTATCTCAAAGGCCTTGGCTAAGTCCATGTAAACTGTATGCACATATTTGCCTTCATCTATGGCTCTGGTGAAATTTTCAAAGAAGTCCACCATATTTAACAGGCAAGACCTACCCTTGGCAAAACCGAACTGGGTTGGATCAAGGGTTTGGAGGTCACCTATATCCTTATTTATAAGGTCCATGATAATTCATTCCATGGCCTTACAGACAGGACTGGTTAAGCTTATGGGTCAATAGTTCCCAGAGTCTGTTGCCGTACCCCCTTTATGAAGGGGGATGATGGTTGCTGTTCTCCATTCACTAGGGAAAAAAACAGTATGCAGGCTGTGGTTGAAGAGAGTACCTAATGGAGTTATTGTAAACATATGTTTTAGATTATTTAAACAACCTGGGATGCCATCCGATACCATAGAAGCTGTGTTTTTGGCCTTGGAGAGAGCATTAATGACTTGCTCTTTGGAGATGAGAGGTGGGGAGATGTTGATGGAATACTTTATGGTATGTTTGGAGGGGACAGGGAGGGTGGAATTTTCACCAAACCCATCAGCCTACATTTTAGCTATTTTTGCAGGATCATTATGTGTGATGCCATCCACAACTAGTTCAGAACACATCTGGGTCCTACCTTTTAGGTTACAGATATAGCTGAAGAATGCCATATGGTTATCTTTAGTTATGGTTGCTAAATTTTTTTGATGTTGCCCTTAGAGGATTTTACAAGTTGTGTTATTTGCTTGTTCAAGCAGGAGAGAGTGTTCTTCCAGTGCTGGACCTCTCTTTTTTATTCTTGGACAGCAACTTCTTCCTCTTATTCTATAACCTATTAATGCTAGATGTCCACCAGGAGGCTTGTTTTTTCTTGAGGATCTTGTTTTGATCTGTCAGGTACAGCTGTGTCTAAACATTTGTATAAGGTACAAGGCATAAGTTTATACCTTAGTATAGTTGTCAATGACATCTGTGTGAGCGGGTGCTTGGAAGTTGTTATGCCATCCCTTAGGAGGGTATAATTAGCTTTGGTGAAATTTTTTAGCATTATTTCTCCTAAGAGGGGTTCAGGTGTTATTGCTACTTCAAAGGTGACTGATTTGTGATTGCATTTAACCAGTGGGGCTCCTACACTTGTGGTGGTACAACAATCACCCATGTTGGTGAGGACCAGGTCAAGAATGTTTAAGCCCCTTATGGGGTTACATACTACTTGTTCCAGAACATTTGTGTTAGCAAAGTCCAGCAATCTTTGGGCGAACATGTTGAATCTCATATAAGTTTCCCAGTCAATGAAGGGATAGGTAAAATTGCCCATGACTAGAGTGATTGGTTGTAATTGGATTGACTCAAGTAGGTCCAAATAAGCAGCATTGGTATCTTGGTTCACTGAGGGGGCCTAGATCTAACGATGATTTTGAGGGAGGTCTTCCCACGGTTAGTTGAACTTGGAGTAACTCCATGGAGTTTTTCTGTCTAACCAGTCTAGAGGTGTATTAATCTTTGATGAAGATAGATACTTCTCTTTTGGTTCTCATACTTTCATTTTGTGGTCTGAAAGTGTGGAAGATATTGCAGTCTTGTAAGGCCAGGGTACTCTTAGCGGCCCTGAACCAAGTTTCAGTGACTGTACAGATGTCAACATCCTCCAGGGAGAGAAGTGCTTCCAGATAATGCAGTTTCTGGTTTAAACTCCTAGTTTTAAGCAGGATAACCCTTAATTTATTTGTGAGGGATATTTTCATGTCAGAAATTGTGCCCTTGAGACCTTGTTTAAAAAAAGGCACTATGGGGGAGGCAAGTGCCTTAGTCAGTAACCAAAAGCCTAGAGGTGACAGGTGAAGACCATCTCTGGCAAAGCACCATGGTTTATCTACCATGTTATCCCAGGCTGACAGGAACTGGATCCCCTTAGAATGACACCAGAAACTAAGCCAATTGTTGAAGTCAGTCATTTTATGTTTATATTGTGGTATCATCCTAGGTGAGGGTAGAATGCTGCTCAGATCTAGGGACATACCTGCCTGGGATACATATTCAGAGAGCTCAATCATGTCTTTCTTCATCTGTCATGTATCTGAGGTACATCTCAAGTCATGCACACCAACATGAACTATGACGGAGTCATAATGGTATTTGTTGTTGAAGAACTTGAGCGCATGTGTGATCTGATGGATACTGGTACCCGATAGACAGCTGACCGTAACCCTCTCCATGTCCAGCCTGCTGAGTTGTGCATCTGTGTGTCTTACAATGGAGTCAACTATGACTAAGAAGTTTGGTTTAAATGTGCCTAGTCGTAGGCACTTATTTAGTGAGACACTAGTGCTCAAGTTATTATGTGTATTGAGTGCTGCAGGTACTGCATTAGGTGTAGCATGTTTCTGTTTGGGAGGTCTCTGGTGTTTAGGTAAGTTTTTGGTGAGTACCGCCGCATACAATGGTTTACGTGTTGGGTGCATGGTTTGTGTACGAGGAGTAATATGTGAGCTAACAACCTGCTCAGTGTTACTATTCTGTGCACGAGAGAGTAAGGCTTCCAGTTTGTAAGTATAGATGCATGTCTCTCAAATTGTACTTGGGTGATTTAGCAGTAGAGGGTTGTCAGTGTACATGAGGCAGTTTCTACACTGACACTAGAATGCTTATTCTCCAGTCATCTGGGATACACCTTTCTCTCCATACTCGTAAGAGTACCCTCTGGAGCCATTTTTCTTCTAATTCACCCCACATCTTGATCATATTTCCTGTTCCTCTCTTCTCCCTGACCTTACAGTCATCTCTGACCACTGGCAGCAGGTGATTGTGGCAACCAGTACATGTTCTGTGGAGCTTTTCTCCTTGAGCCTCTGCTGATAAAGGTCATGCATCCAGTCGCACTTTTCCAGTAAACAAACATAAAATAAAATAAAATAAAATTCCCACAATTCCCACAACATTTCTAGTCTGTCCTCCCCCTGAGTAGTACACTCTGTATCCCAAGCCATGTGGCTTTGCTGCACTGCCTGTCCATTTTGTCTTACAAAGCCAGCAATGGCTATAAAACCACATCATACAACTGTAACACTGAATCGCCAGGAGAATAAGACTCTCATCATTAAATATTATTAAGGCTGTGGACTTCATAGTTTTTTATTGCTGGGTTGGTGAGGACAGTTGTGATACTAGGTTACTCCGAAAGTCTTATACAAAACTTAAGTCACTTACACTGACAACAAGTCTTTCAGAAATCAGGACAAACTTACATCAGAGTAAGTTACTTACGTTGAGAGCAGGTCTTTTGGAATTGGACCCATATTGTTCTTGTCATTTCATGTGGAAAGGTAAAAAAGTATTTTTTAATATATTTTCACTAAGGCATACCATTTGTGTGAGGTATATGGTCATAGCAGTGAAGACAGTTTACATAATTTTGTGTTTCTAAAATCTACAATTATAATTAAGAAGAAAAGCTCAAAAAACAGTTCAACGAATTACTCTTGGCTCTCACACTACAAGAAGAGGAGGAAATAGGTGGAGGTGAGGAAGAATGGCAGTGCCTCAAAACAGCATGTGTTAGGGCTACAGAACAGATAATGTGGCCGAGCCAGGTATGCAAATAAGATACAAAAGGAAAACTGTTGGTTGAATGCAGAAGTCCAGGAAGTCATTAAAAGAAAGAAGGAATGCAGGAAAAAATGTGAGAAAGAAAAGACCGACCAGGCTAGGAAGGAATACTGGTTGGCTAACAAAGAAGCTAAGAAAGGACTTGCAATAGCAAAGAATAGGACATCAGAGGCACTGTACCAACTTCTGGAAAGTGACTCAGTAGGTGGTACAAAAAAAACTATATCAGGTTACAAGGCAAAGACAGAAAGATGAAGAAGATAGTCAGACACCCTTCTTAAGGGATGCCAGCAACAACCTGATCATCAGTCCACAGGACATCAAAGACAGATGGAAGGAGTGTTTCCAACAGCTTCTTTATGAAGAAAGCCCACGGAAGCTGTACTGCCCCAGAAAAAGCCTATGATGAGAAAAGAGGAGCCCACCCTAGAAGAAGTAAGAATAACACTAAGGAAAATGAAGTCTGAGACAGCAACAGGTTCAGATGAAACCCCAGAAACATTGGTAGAATTAGTGCAGGCTATGTACAAGGACCCAACGACTCAAGTATGAACAGTGTTCGGCCTCCCAGGGGGATTCACAGTGGGAGTGGGTGTACACCAGGGTTCAGCTCTGAGCCCACTGCTGTTCACACTGGTGATGTACTACGTTAGCAAACAGGTTGGAGGGGACAGATCAACAAAGTTATTGTATAGGTTCATAGATTCATAGGTGTTTACTAGGCTAACAGCCACCTTTTAAGCCTAGCCCAGATCACTGACAAATGCTAATACCCTTAATAAGTGTAAACATGGGCCTGGGAAATGAACCATTTACAGATTACCTGTGTCCGTGAGAGACAGAGGTGCCAAACCAGAGATGAATTTCCAATTTTCTATCCAATTGTCCAAGTTGTACTTGAATTGGGTTAAGAAGGAACTCTGCTTCACATGGTGGGGAACCTGTTCCACAAACAATGTGGCATTACAGGCAGACTCTGAGCAAGAAATTCAGCAAAGGATAGGAGAATGGAATGCAAAACTGAAAGCACATGGGATAAAACTAAGCACAGGTAAGACAGTGGTAATGGCAGCAAATTGGGGAAATCAGAAGAAACTGAGAATTGTGATACAAGAGAAGATAGTGGAACAGGTAAATAGCTTCAAGTGTCGGGGAGGGGTGGCTGAGGATAAGGGAAGTCTGAAGGAAGATCTCAAATCTAGAATCAGAGGGGCTGCAACCAACTGACATAGAGTTCAGGTATAGTCTATGACAGAAGAATGCTAAAGAAGCTGAAAAGTAAGGTGTACAAGACAGTAATGTGACCAGTACTACTGTATGGTACAGAAACCTGGGCAGTAAAGGCAGAGCAGATGAAGAAGCTAGAGGTGATGGAAATTAAGTGCCTGAGAAGAGTGGTATGATGTACATTGTGAGACAGATGAAGAAATGAGGACTTAAGAACAGAAGCCAAATTAGCACCAATTGCAGAAAAAATCAATGAGAACAGATTACAGGGGTTTATATCATAACATCGAATTCACATAACATCGAACGGGCGTAACCTTGAATGTGCCATTCATCAAATCTGCTGATTATATATACCAACTCCGAGGTCGCACTACAGTGAGGAAAGGGCATATTTACTGATCCTCACTGTACCACGATCGCACAAGTACAGATTCGATGAATGGCACATTCTAGGTTATGGCCATTCGATGTTGTGATATACACCTGATTACAGTGGTTTGGACATGTGCAGAAAAACAGAAGACATGGTGGTGAAGAAGATTTGGGACAGGCAGAAAGAAGGTAAGAGGAAATGAGGACATCCAGAAAACAGGTGGATGGATTGTGTGAAAAAAGATCTTCAACAGTCAGGCATGAGTGTTGAAGAAGGCAGGAGGGTGGCAATGAACCAAGAGAGATGGCAACAGTTAACATGATACTCCAAACCCATGTCGAAAATGGGATAAAGGGGGCTGCTGATGATGATGATGATAAATTAAGAAAAAGCTGCAAGATTGAGGTGTCAGCTAAATATCAGTCTGAAGAAGCAGAAATGAAAGCCCATTTGTTCAGTATAAAATTGCGTGAAATTTTTCTTCCTCCACGTGTTGATACAGAATGATTTCTTTCTTTATTTATTTATTTACTGACTGATTAGCATGTAGTTTTTTGCTGAGCCAGACTTTATCCTCTTTGTCATGTTTAATATTTGAGTCTTAAAAATAATTCAGCAAATCCATAAACTGAAAAATAAGTATAAAAACGTTAGTGCAATGATAAGACTATACAACTGAGATGCTTTGGGTAACACTTTTGCCACATATTCAAGTTACAGAGTAACTAATACATTTCTCCACCTATAGTATCATGGCTCACTAACACATCTGGGTGGTCCAGTATTTCCTTACAGTATCCACTCTGATGGCATTTCTATTTAGTTATAAAATGTTTCACAAATGGACAAGGTGCCTAGCCATGCCAACAAAGTGGTGTATAAACATTTAGACAGTTACTGTCTTGAAAACATAAAATGTAATGAAAGATTATAAAATTCAGCTAAAGATATGTAGACATCAAACCAGTATTTTGTTGGGGAAGTTTACCCCACCAGATAAACCATCTTAAAACAGGCTAGATCAATAACATTCAGGCCAAACACTGTGGATGTCATTGGGATTAAAAGTAATACTCTTACTGCAACAGAGAATTCACAGAGGTACTTTGAAATTGATTACAGTAGCATGTATAAAATATATTTAAACAGTGCAGATAACATGGTTTCATCTAGTCAAGAAATATGGGCCTTAATGTACACACATCGCAGTGTCACACAGAAATGACATGATGCATGCAGTGATAATATCAGTCTATGCAGACAGTGAATGTTCAAGCCACACTATACACCAGACAACACTGCATATCCAAGTAATACACATTCATGTGTAGAGTGGTTCATAGAAATTGCCATATGTATAAGTGCCTAGAAACAGAATGCTGCATGGCTTTCAACACAAAATGGGTGGGGAATATCAAGGTGGCAGGTATTCTGTGTCACGGATAACCTCCTCCTACAGTATATCTGGGGTGTCACTACATGACCATAATCTAGGTATACTCTGCTGGCTAACTGTAGCAGGATTCAGTTCTTCTGATAGCAGAGATGCTGTTTAGCTGCAGGAAAGTGACCTGGATGGAGTCTAGTGGCAAAATGCTCTGCAAGTGGATGCTGGGTGCTGTCATTGCCCACAAAAAGGGATAGTTGTGTGTCATACATTTCCTGACGTAGGAGATGACTTCATAGCAATCTCAGGTAGTAACCTACCACAACTTTGGACAATACTGTCAATCTGGATTTTAAGGGATTGACAATACTCCATATGAAGGTGGAAATGGAAGTGGCTTATGTTACCATAGACCTCATAAGACCAATCATTACAGTGTCCCTGGATTCCATCTCCTCACAGAACTATTGATGCTGCTGCTGGGTGACATGCTCATGAATAATAATAGTCAAAGTATCTATCTCATGGTTGGACTGAGTGGCAGCAGACATACCTCTCAACCTGGAAACATCAAAAATCTGGACAAGGCCCATGAAAAATAGGTACAAATCTGTACGCTGATTAACATCTAATTTACATACATAATTACATAACCCCACCCACTCCAATGGAATTGTGGGATACCAACATTCAAACGCAAACTGAAGAACAGACCACCAAAATATAGCCCCAGAGACCCCCTGCAGCCATTCCAGTGTCTCATTACCTGGCTATTTCGTCTCATTTACTATAAACACTAATGTGCACACTGCTTTACTTCTACAATGATTATTTGGATTTTATTTTACATTTTATAGCACAAACACTAAGACATCCGCTAAACAAAAGCAATACACTATACAGTCACACAATTAATATACTTGGCATTAAAACTTCTCTGCCCTTGAAACTCACATTAATTGAAACAGCATTGAAACCCACATCCAAAGAAAATGCATCTGACCAGTGGTGGATAAAGATTATCTTTGGGCTTTTTTCAAATCATAGGCCCCTTGCACACGAGACAAGAAACATACATGTGTTCTTTGATACATCTTCCTGAGTTTATTAAATTATATTCCTTTTTTCCTTGCATAATACATCAAGCACACTTGTTAGAATGCATTTTAAATTTGTTTGTTTCATTGCTTACTGGAAAAATTTTCAAAATGCATGAACCAATAATGACAAAACTGCCCAATTCAGAACATTTCCATCATAAATGTCCACTCAAACTTCTACAGTCCACCATTATCAGTAAATATGCACAAGTAAAAATTTCTGATGCATTCAAGCATGCCTGACCCAGCCAAAAGACAATCCGTGTGGGGGTAGGAAACATTAGCGATTGGTTTAGTAGTATCTTTAGGTTATCAGGCTGGCCGAGTAAGAGAACAGGAAGTCTAGAGGGAAAGGAAATCCTTATCTGCTGTCGAATTCTATGCTTCAAATAATTTATTTTGCTTTTTCCCTTTTAAGTTACTTGGTGTAACTGTTACCTTAAAAAATGCAATGCTACAACCTTATGCACTATGCAGCAGGAAGTAAAGAAAGTGCCAGCAAGTACTAATGTTTGAATCTATTAACAGCCAAGTGATAAAATGATCTATGCTAGCAACATATCGCAAAGGGACGGCAGTGTCTGTAACATAAAAGCCTTTTGGCAACAGGTTTGCCAGTGCAGAATAACATAATAGTCATACATATTATAGAGTTAGAGTGTACCAGGGTTAATGGCATTTAACATTCAAATGCAGGAGTGGAAATCTAATTCAGCATTCAAATGTTCAAATCTGGGATGCAAAACTCAGTTAACATTTTCTGTTAGCAGACTGTACATCTATATGGTGTGTATAAAATAAGACACTTGGGCCCTCTGTGATATAGTAACACCCACTGGCTTCTGAATAAAGATAACCCCTTTACAAAGTATTAGCATTACCTTGTGCACACCCATTCATATTGTAGAACGTCCCTATAATACTTAGTAATCTGTAACATACTGCAATTGTCTGTTCTAACAGAATGTTTAGTAGACTTTTGTGCACATAGTCTACATCTTATAGGCTATTTATACGGCAGGACTTTGTAAATATAATTTCTAACTATAGTATTAGCAAGAACAATACACATGGAGAGACATTTCTTTAGACCTGACCACAGTCATGTGGACATTTGTTTAAATGTTTCAGAAAGCAAAACTGTTAATTGTTATACATTATTTTGAATTAAGTGCTATTAGGCAAGGATTACTCTGAGACTTCAACACGTACTCTATGAGTAAATGACAGAACAAGTAAAATGCTCACTCTGGATAGTAGAACCACAATCTTGTCTGGAAGTTCCTTGTAAAAGATTATCTTAGGACAAAAGTGCTTAAGAGTTACCTAAGTAAATTGTTCTACTATCCAGAGTGAGCATTTCACTTGTTCTGTAGTTTTGGACTTTTTCTCTATTAGTAAATCTCAGATAATATGTACAACAGGAATTCCAGCATGCGAGATTGCAGAATTAACATTGTATGAGTCTGTGGCCATAAAATATGTTATGACATCAGTTTTTGCCAATAATTATTACTGTCTTCCAGATTAAACAGTAATAACAAATCATCAATCATCATATTCATAGCAGGATTACAAGTTGGACACTCATATACACACACACTGATACTTCAAATGAATAAAACAATATAGATCCATGAAGTGTGGGCAACAACTAGTAATGCATAAATGCACAGACCTGAGAAGTGTCGAGAATCATGTACTGCACAGAGCTACACACACACAGTCCCCAAGTATTCACTCAGGAGATGCAGAGATAAGTATTCATGCCCGGCATAGTTAAATCTGTCCAACGAGTACTCCATATTCAAACAGAGGCAGAGCACGGCATTTGAAAGCAGCATTTAAACAGAGGGACAGCATTAAATGAAAGCAGCATGGCTTAAAATCCTACCCGAAGTCCGAATTAATTGAGTATTCAAACAGACAACTCTCCATACTCAAACAAACGTGCACAAAATGAGTAACGCACATCTGAGCTTAATTCCGACAGGCTGATGGAGCTGACGTCATCTCGCACGTGATGACGTCAGCTCCGACAGTGCGGAATCTAAAGCATAGCTTAAAAAAATCGGAAATGAAGGGGTGCCACTCGGGAATCATGGCACCCCTTCACTGGGACCCCAAAACTCGGTAAAAACCGAGTAATTCGGGACGGTTGGGAGGTCTGGCAGCAGACTGTGTCTGGATGACAGTCAGATACATCTGCTGATTGCTGCTGAATGCCATGTGCATACCAGGGTATCGGGGGTGAATTGTGACATGTGCCAGTGCTGGACATGCCTGTGAATTTGTACTCTGGAGGATATTCGCACAGTTAATGCAGTGTGCTGAGGCAGTGCTGTAGCCGTAGGGGGAATATTGCTTGTGCTTCCAGCCATGGGAGACACCTTCCTTCACAGAGATGGTCAGCACTCACACTCTACAGCCTCAGTTTCATGGATGGACAAGGCCAGACTTTCCCCCAGTACTAAGGGTGGATGTCCACCCAGTATGAAGACAAACAGTGCAAATGTGTTATCTGACTGTTACTCAGACATTTGTGTCTTATCATCATCATCAACATTAGAACCTGTGGTGGTGCCACCATCAGCCTGTTTTCCAGCCTTACCCTCTCCAGGTGTCACTGTAGCAGCAGTCTACCCTGTCTATACTCAGCATACACCTCACCAGAGTGAGTAGTATAATAACTGTGGCCCTCTGACATGCATGTTAAGCAAGTAATAATGCATGAGAGGGTGTGTGTTAAAGAGTAATTAACGCCCGTCGAAGGATGTTATGGAAAGAAGTTAATTACACATTAACACACACTGTAGGGCATTAATATGCTTAGAGAATGAGCTCTCTGTAAAATGTTTGTGTTTTACCTACTTATATATATTTTTTATTACTATATTTTTAGTATATTTTTAATGTAAATAGTTCCTCCACCTAATGTTTCAAATTTGCTGTAGTATATGTTAATGGTGTTGGAGGAAGCATTTTAAAACCAAAATCTAACATTTAAAAAATAACCAGGTATT